>NW_020220948.1:76739-131018 GCF_003070985.1 Temnothorax curvispinosus | reverse complement strand
CTGCTTTATGCTCATGGCTCCTGCAATTTTATGTGCTTCCACCTTAAGCGAACTACCCCCACCACTGAAATTTGACTTGGTTTCCAGACCTGTGTATACGACCGTGCCCAGGATTGACTAGTCAATCCTAGGAATGCCTGCGTTTCGGGCCTTGACTATAACATATATATATTGTCACGACTTTTTGCACTCCCGGACCGCTCCGGGACGTGTGCCGGATCAAAGGATTTAGGAGAGCGGGATGGTAGGCCTCTCCAGTGATTTCCTCGCACCTCCGATACTCTACGAAATATTCCGAATGTTGGGCGCCAGACGCGTACATTCGCGTCCACGAAATCGCGAAAACCTAAACGAGACGCAAAACGAAGTGTGGAGGTGCGTGGAATCGGCTAGCTTGACCTAATCACGGGCGGGGTTAATGAAGGGCAGCGCGATATTCGACGGGGTGACACGTTAATTTCATACTCAGTCAGATAACAAAGAAAATAACATTTATTGAGTACTGGTTGTCGAGAAAATAATAACATTTATCCATCCGGCTTCGATCAAACACAAGATAAATTCGATAAATAAATCAGGAATAGCCGGTGGCGGGGTGTCGGGATTCATCTAACAGAAATAATATTAATGCGGACGCGAGACACCCACGGAATATTAATTGAGTCTCTAATAAACACGCTGAAGGCGCTATTCTCAAACATTTAATAATTCGAGTCGAAAGTGATAATACGCAAGAATACTACTCTTAATCTCGCTAATAACCACGAAACGCCAGGAAGACCTACACAAGTAACATCTAAACGCACGAAGTGTGTGAACGCCGGTAATTTCTTAACAAGAGTACAAGTCTAACATAATTAACCAATCGGCGGGAACGACATTCGACCGCGATTAACAATGCCATCGATATCCCAACGTAATTCGAGGTTGTCGCGAGCAGGGACGCCATAGGGCGTACGCAAGTAATACCGGACGCAACGTTTCTCAACGCGAGAGCACAATTATCAACCCGTAATAACGAGATCCGAACACAAATCGATACGCTAACACCGACGCTCGAACACAAGAATTTCCCGCCACGAAGAAACGGTAACGCAATTGACGAAATACCGGCCCGTATGCGGCCGTACACCAAGGTCGCGAGGACAACGCGATATACTCGCGATATCGAACTCATTAACGCCTATCGCGATCTCCAGGGATTCGCCATAACGCTTGTACCACGGTTCCGCGGCCACGATCCATCCCGAGGCCCTTCGCTCTCGTTATCGATCGCGAAATTACACTCGATCTTAACATGCGTTATCCCGAGCGAGAGCGTGCACCGGAGGGCGGTGTCGTGGCTTTACATATCTCGATTTACGGGCAACCTCACCGGTGATACGCCTCCTCCTGGGCTCCTCGCCGTCACCTTCCGCCAACGATCCTCGATCCGCCAGATAAATATCGAAATACCCAACTCGGGGTGGCTATCGCGTATCTTAATCAAACGTATCTCGCCGACGGACGACCAGAGAGTGAAACGCTAAACCCGCTCGATTGCGGAATCGATACGGTACCCCTTCCTGAGGAGCGCGCGAGCCAATCGGGCGCGAGCTTGCAAGCCCGCGGTGTCCCGGCGCAGTGCTGTCGATACGAGATCCTTCGGGGGCGGGCAACGGTCCCTCGGCGACGTGCGACTCCTCAAATTTTTATCCCTAGCGGCGGACGGAACTTCGCTCGCGCCGGTGTGCCTCCGGTTTGACCCTGGGGCGGTGTTTTGTGGAGATCATTTGCTGAAGCCGGGCGTTCACCCAAGGGCTTGTGGCCCCGCTATCGGCGGCCTCGTCCGTCACTGCCGCACGTGCCGCACGCCTGCCGCGTTGCTCTCGCCAGCCCGCGATCTCTGCTGCTTCCGCGTTTGTCACCCCTCCTCGGTCATCGATCGTCCTTGATTTCCTTCGCCAAGTACTCCCTCGAAGGTTTGTCGTAGTGTGGGTGAGGTGCCGCGCATATTACATTGCAAAAAAAAACAAAAGAAAGTAATCAGAATGCGGAAACGCGATTAATTACGACCCCTGGAGATCTCGTCGTTGCCCCCCTGGTCTGTCCCTGGGCGCGAAATTCCGCGCCTTGTGACGGTGGCGGGGCGCCGCGACGGTGCGGCGAGCCGCAACGTCACAATATATATATACATATATGACACTAGGATGTCATTTTGGAGCAACTTTTTTTTTCATTTCACGAATAGCATATATACTTGCAGGAAGGTAAAATAAGATACCTGTTAAAATTTTAGCCCTTAATATTAATATTAACAGGTCGCTCATCGCAATTTTTTATTTTTTATTTAGTAAGATAGAAAATAGTATATTGTGCACCAAGGGGCGAAAGTAAAAAATTTAACGATCTACAAAAAAGGTCTCTTATGTTTTTTTCATAAATATAACCATTTAGACGATATTAAGGTTTAAAGTTCAAAGTATAAACCTTAATATCGTCTAAATGGTTATATTTATGAAAAAAACATAAGAGACCTTTTTTGTAGATCGTTAAATTTTCTACAAAAATATGTATTAATTATTTCATAATTTTTAATAGTCGATATGATATAACATTCATAAGAAGCAAAAACAAGTTTTATAAAATTTATCAAACTTTAACTTTGAATATCTTTTGAACGGTTGAATTTATGAAAAAATGATAAGAGCTCTTTTTTGTAGAGCGGTAAATTTACTACAGAAAATTTATGTGGCGCAATGCTGTATTACTGTTTGTTAGATAGTTATAAAATTTTTTCTATCTTACTAAATGAAAAATGAAAAATCGCAATGAGCGACCTGTTAATATTAATATTAAGGACTAAAATTTTAACAGGTATCTTATTTTACCTTCCTGCAAGTATATATGCTATTCGTGAAATAAAAAAAAAAAAGTTGCTCCAAAATGACACACCCTAATATACACATACAATACACATACACACATACACACACACACACATATACACATACAATATGATTTTTTAACTTCTGCTGTTGAGAGTGGGGATCCCAGGTTGACTCAGTTTATATCGATTTTAGAAAAGCCTTTGACTCAGTTAATCATACTATATTAATGTGTAAACTTTGATCTCTAGGGTTCGGAGGTTCTCTTTTGCGTTGGATATCTTGCTTCCTATCAAACAGGTATCAAGTCATAAAATTTAATAATAGCTTCTCCAGAAGTATAAATGTTTTGTCTGGAGTGCCACAGGGCTCACATCTTGGCCCTCTTTTATTTGTTTTATTTATTAATGACATAGCTGCTTTTATTAAATTCTGCTTTTTCTTATTGTATGCTGATGACCTTAAATTATACCGTCGGATTAACGGACCCTGCTGATGCGCTTTTATTACAACATGACTTATTTGAACTTGAGGCCTAGTGTAGGAGGAACTGTCTTCGGCTTAACGTCTCTAAATGTTTTGTCATTCATTTTACTCATAGACGTAACTCATATTTATATTACTATATACTCTTGATGGTTTACCTCTCTCAGCAGTGCGCGAAGCTAGAGATTTCGGGGTTCTATTCAGTGCGGACTTATCATTTAATACACATATACAATTAATAGTTTCATCTGCTTATAGAACGCTTGGATTCATCCTCCGATGGGGTAGATTTTTTAAGAATATAATCACTTTAAAATTATTATACTGTACGTTAGTTCGCCCCAAGTTGGAGTACTGTTCCATAGTTTGGTCTCCGTATTTTAAATGCCATCAGTTATTGATTGAACGTGTGCAGCACAAATTCCTGCGTATGGCTGCTTATCGGCTGGATAATCCCATGTCAATTACTTGCCATGCCTACTGCACTATATTAGATAGATTAAATCTGCTATCGTTAGAAAGTAGGAGACTAACCTTTGACCTTACATTTATTTTTACGCTTTTTAATCACTCTACTGATTGTCCGGATTTGTTATGGAACGTATCGATTTTAACATCCCGACTAGAGAATTAAGACAGTACTCCATCTTCCACCTCGGGTATCACCGTACTTTGTATAGCGCAAATTTTTGTGTAAATAGGCTAATAATATCTGCAAGTAATTTCTCCAATAGGGTTGACTTTTTTGGTGGCTCTGTATCAACTTTTAAACAAAAACTTTCTCGTCTACTCTTGTAACCTAAATGTTCTCCATATTATGTTGTAAAATTTTAATTTTATTTTATTGTTCTTGTTTTTCTTTTCTCTTTGTACGCTTTATTAAGGGTTTATTACCCGTTAATAAAGTTTATTATTATTATTATTATTAATACATAATATATATACTCGCAGAAACAAAGAAATATGTTTTTGACAAAACATTTAGTACAGTCAGAAGATCGGAAATATTTTTAGACACGTCATTAGCAATTCCAGCAATTTCGTTTTCTGATTCATTATTCCGTCACCATCGCTTGCGTTTAGTCACCGTAGCATGAGAAACGGTGTCCAGGACCTACGACGGGGACGTTGCAGGATGGATTTTTAGGCCCCATATATGAGTCTGGCTAAGGCGAGATCGTGGTGGTTCAGCCGGCTAAGGCAAGACCAGGAACGATCCGGCAAGCCGGCTGAACCACCACGATCTCGCCTTAGCCGGCCGGATCGTTCCTGGTCTTGCCTTAGCCGGATAACTACCACGATCTCGCCCTAGCCTGCTGAACCACCACGATCTCGCCTTAGCCGGACTCATATGGGGCCTAAAAATCCATCCTGCAACGTCCCCGTCGCGGCGTCGTAGGTCCTGGACACCGTATCTCATGCTACGGTGACTAAACGCAGGCGATGGTGACGGAATAATGAATCAGAAAACGAAATTGCTGGAATTGCTAATGACGTGTCTAAAAATATTTCTGCTCTGCTAACACTGTACTAAAGGCTGATCTACAATGTGCTCTTTGCTTTCTGTTTTTTGCTCTTAACCTCTTTGCGACTATCTCGTATTTCGCAATTCCGTCGCGTAACGTGATGTTTCTTGTCTCTTCTAAAGTTCGTCAATTTTTATCTTAAGCGACAGAGAACAAAAAACATCGCGTTACGCGACGCAATTGCGAAATACGGGATAGTCGCAAACAAGTTAAGAGCAAAAAACAGGAAGCAAAGAGCACATTGTAGATCAGGCTTAAATGTTTTGTCAAAAACATATTTTTTTGTTTCTGCGAGTATATATATGTATGTATTGTATGTGTATATATAATATATACATACCCATATATAATATGTAAAACCCAAATAACCCACCCTCCAAACCCATTTTTCCCCCAGGGAAGTTTAAGAATGGCAGTATCTTGACTCACAATGAGACCACGCAACAATATGGCCAATACGAGACTTCCGAGGTTTATAACTCAAAAACTATTGATTTTCAGACCTAGGTCCCATTGAGACTTTTGATCAGGAGGTCAAACAGTACAACATACTAAAATTTTAGACAATTTAGCCGGGAACCAAAATCCATATGGTTGGTGGGGAGATCCTTTATATACTTGTAAAGAAAGGAATAATATTAAATATTTAATTGATCTATTTTTCTACATTTTTTTTAAATATTCTTAAAAATTTTTCTATATCTTTTAAAAAATAATCTTGCACTTTTATTTAAATAAAATATAATAAAATATGATAAAATATTTTTTGTTAACTTGGTCAGCGACCTTTACATTCGGGACTAGATAGATAGATATTATAGATTTATTGTGTATCCCCGTAGGGTTTACAAGGCGTTTTTTATGAGGAACGTACCCAAACCTCTTACAAATCACTCCCCTACGCGCCCTGGCCATATGCGACCTTACATTTCATTTATTTCCCCTCCCTTCGTCTTTCATTCATCCATCTCCTTCCGCCTTCCTTGCTTCAGCCATTTCTCCGCTTCCCTCCCTTCTGCCACTGCGCGTAGCACGGACACGTACCAAGTGAGGAGACTTCATCGGTAGTGCCAGAAAATGGGTATGCCAAATAGTTCCAACGTTGAAAATAGATGTGAATAGAGTATCAAGCAGTCCAATAAAACAGTATCAAGTAAAAACGCCGGCGTGGCCACTCTCGAGGAAGGTTTCTTAATTAATTTTAAGCAAGACAAAGAAACAGGAGCGTAAGAAAATTATATAGCATAAAAATGTGTATAAAAAATGTGAATTTAACAATGTGTACGAAGCTGTAAAAAGATATAAAAAGATAAATGATATGCTTGAAGGATTTGAAGAATTCTTTCAGGCTTTATAACAATATGGATTATATATTTCTAATATAATCGGGTGTACACATCAGAGGGCACGTTTTTTACAAAGTATAACGTTATCATTCTATGCATATTTCGACTAATGTTTGACATCTCTACTCATGTATTAAATGCCGTACATATAATACATGTAGTATATACGAGTAAAATGACATACTACTAAAGGAAATAATAACTACTCAACGTTCAAATACACATTCACGTTCGTATCGGAATATTCGCGCATTAGGCGTGTATACATACAGGGTGCTTAAATATAACGTATCTCTAATATTTTTCTTAATAAACAGAGAGAGACTTTGGTGATCAGGAAAAACTTACTTAAAAATGATATCAAATAATAAAATTTTAATAGATAATAAGTGTATGACTAATATAAATTAATAAGAAAAATCATAAGACTTAACGTGTTAAAATCGTCTTCTATTAAAAATTTCTCTAGCTATTCATAAATGTGACAGATAAGCTTGACTAAAAATAAAAATTAGATTAAGAAACTTGAAACTTTGAGGTATTAATGAAATTGTTTAAAGAAATGTTTTATAGATCGTCAAACATTAATATTTAATATATAATTGATTTAAAAGTAAAAATAAAACAATATAAAATTACTTAGATAAAAAAATCACAAATGCCAAAAGAATATATACTCTATTCTTCTGTTAATTATTAATTAAATCTTTGCAAAGGCATTTTATCAGAAGCACCCTACATATATATCCGATTGCTCGTAAAATCATGTTATAATGACTAGTATCATCAAAAACGAGCATTCGCCCGCGCGCGTTGCACATTATCCTGAATAAATTGATTTTGTGATTAACAGTACAATATGTAATCACGGAAATCCGGCACGGTTTTTGCAAGCGAAAAATATTTTTTCAACGAGAAATGAAAAGTTTGTACGTTCAAGACGATTAAATGATCTCATAAATTCAGCAACGATCGACATCCAGCAGTATATTATAACTTATAACTCTTTTCATCGATGTATGTACAAGGTGACTGTCTTTACATTTAGTCCCTACAAGCTTGATAAAAATAGTGCACAAAATACACATTATATGCAAAACGATCGAACGGTCTCACGCGATTGTTTGGAAATTCGATTGGAACACACGTATATCAAAGATCTGATGAACGGAATCCAACGATCATTGTGTCGTACGATTTTAACGATGAGGATCAGAAGAAAATTTTTCGGTATCGCGAGTCTCTTCGATCGCCCTATATTATCCTTTCTGGTTTCCCTCTTGGTTATTCGAGATATATACAAAGCAGAAATCATTTCGGAATCGAGAAGGTTAGTGAAGCACAGATCTGAGTATCATTTAGGCTGAATGCATGCGAAGTATCGCGCGTATCGTGGTCCTCTCTGTTTGTGCAAAAATAGGTATCCGCAATCGGTTTTCACTTCCGATTTATCCCGCTGAGATGTCGAGCGCAGCGTATTAAGTACAAAATATCGGAGACTTCTATTCGAGATCATTTCTTTTTCCTTGCGTATATAGGTCTTCCTCGTGTCTGCCTTGATCGCGGTCTGACTTGTGCTATTCTCGTTTCACTGATTTGAGGTACACGCAGTGTACATTCTCTTTTCAGTCCCTTACGTAACACAGCTGTGTAAATTGTAACTGAAAGATTCTTGTTGAATATATTACACAACGATGATATTCCGATTCAAGATTTCTTATTTAAATTTCGCATCCTCATTTGTAGACGGAAATTCTCAAACCGAAAATTCAAGAGACCGTATCGATGTAATACTAATAAAACATTTTTCTTCTAACATTTTTTACTGAACTTTTGTTGAATAATTAATAAGTCAAATAAATTGATATCAAATGCATTATTTGATTAATTATTCCAATTGATATACTTGTGAAAATAACAATAGCCAGTGTTAATGGCATGTGTATTAATAATTCAATGATGATCGAAACGAATCCGTTCAAAATTTTAAAGAATCATGGTTTGATCACTCCAATCATTTTCATTATTAATATAAATTTTTACAATGACGTAAACTATGATTGAAATTTTTTTAAGTAGTTTTTTAAAAAATCTGCAAGATGACTGTAACATATTTTCCATTACGCTTTTTCCGAGATGCATTTGTCAAAATAATTGGATTCTCTTCGTTTCTTCAAGATCGATCGTACCCGATCAACAGTTTAGCGATGGCGGCAATCAGAGTGATCGAGACCGAGGATTCCTCTCATGGCGGTGACATGCGAAACCTCCTGCCTTTGTTTAAATCGACGTGGAATCGTCTGTGTCGGTGTCGTCGCCGTAGAGACCCCGACCGTCGGTCTTCGTCCACGAGGTCGCGGTGGTTTCCACGCCGACCTCGTATCTATTCTCCTGCTGGGCGTTACTGGACGGCACGATCCTCACGTAGGTCTCTCTCACGCCCTTTTGCTCCGCGATGTCCTTGATAATTCTCTCTTCGCAGCTGGCGGACTTAGAGCGTGCCTTCTTCTCTTCGGGCTTCTTCGTCATTGCCTCGATCGACTCCAGCGAACTCTTTCTGCGGCTGCTTCTACGGCTATTCGATCTAACGATCTGGTCCTTGTCGGTGGAGGTCTTTCTGCCTACTACCTTTGAACTCTCGTTCTCCAGGTACTTCCGGATCCACTTGGGCGTATCGCTCGAGTACGCCTGCGCTTTCTTCGCGTACTTGCCGGGCGTGCTCGGCAAGATCATCGGTATCTCCGTCTCGATCACCGTCGTGATCACCTGTTCGTTCTCGTCAAAATTACTCTCGAGAAACTTGCGCTTCGGCGTTCCGCCAACGCTCAGCTTGCCGAGCGTCGAGGCGCTGCCGCTCTCGTCGCTGCCGGGCGTCTCATACGTGTACGAATAGTGCCGCTGAATGTGCTTCGGTTCCTTTTCCTGTTGCTGATCCTGTTCCTTGATTCCTTGCCTCTCGCTCGCCTCCTGGTTCCGTCGATTCTCCTCCTTTTCGATCCTCTTCAGCTTCTCGAGCGCGTCGTCGATCGAGTATCGCGGCGATTTCCTGCCACCGGTGCCGAACTCTGGCAGCTTCACCGGCGACAGCAGCGATTGCCTCAGACCACCGGCGATGCTATGTCGCTGCCGGGCAGGCGGGTCCAGCAGTCGGCGCAAGCTCGAGTTTCTGATCTCCGGCACTGACATTCTCTCCCGGACTGGAATCGGTGGTGGTTTACCGGAACGCGCCGACTTTGCGAACGAGAAGACCTCTGACTTGGGTGGCGATGGTGACTTGGACGGTTTCCTGCCCGTGAATGGGAAGTCAGGCGCAAGAAATCGCCTCTCGCCGGGTGGGAAGATCGGTGACGTGCTCGCGACGATCACGCTCTGCAGACCCTCGCAGGTGGGACTCTTTAATCTGTCAGACGTCAGCCCCATGAGCTCCTCGGTTTTCATCTGTTGATGCTCAAAGATCGGCGAGCTGGCGATTGGTAGCAGCCGTGACTTGCAGCTGTCCTGACTGTCTAAGCTGAAGCGCTGCTTCGCCAGTTGGCTGTCCAAACTGAAGCGCTGTTTGGGCGTGCCGGCGATCAACCGCAGGTCGTTCTGCGTCTCCAGCTCCGGTATCGAGAACCGATCGCGATTGAATTTGACCTGCGCGGCACTGAGATTGCCACCACCGCCGCCGCCGCCGCCGCCGCCTCCCAGGTCCTTGATATTTCGATACTTGGCGCCGATGTCCAGCTGCGACAGACGGTCGCGCTGACTTGCCTGCAGGACGGCGGGTCCGAATCTCTTATGCTTGAGAGGGTAGGGTGGCGGCGAGGGTGAATGCATGCTGATTCCGCCGCTGCTGAGGCAAGGTTGGGATAGTCGCTGCTGCGTTCGACCGGGATAGTAATCGCCGGTGACGAGAGTGGGCTGCGACAGTCGCTCGCGTTTATCTTGCCGTAGAATGAATCGGCGTACGTCCGGCTGCGACAGCCGCGACGAACTCCGCTCCATCGTCAGGCTGCCACGGGGGCTTCCGCTGCCACCCAGGGCGTGCACGTTTGGTGTCGACAGTCTCTCCTCCTCGTTGATGCTGTTGTCGCCCGAGGCGGCACGCAGACTGGTGTAAGACAAACGACCGCCAGCGCTGCCGCGGTGCATGCCGACGAAGTTAAACGAATTGATGCCGCTCAGGCTGGAGTTGAGGGTCGGCTGTGACATGCGGATGCGACGGTCTGGCGAGCCGCCCGATCGCCGATCGTACGAGATCAGCAGGGTCGGCAGGTTTGGCTGCGAGTAACGGCTGCGTTGACTCGCGGGCGAGTAACTCGGTGGACAAGGGGTGGTCGAGCGGGTACACTCGTAGGTGCCCGAATCCTGGGATTCGATGCTCGATTGCGATTGCGGCGGTGCCTTGACGGGGGTGATGTGTAGATTCGGAGTGGACAACCGGTTCTTGCGGCCCTGGCCCGGTCGCTTCAGGTGGTCGATCAGATTTGGCTGGGACAGCCGGACGATACACGGGTTCGGGCGTCGGTTCAGGTACCAGAGGTCCCGGCGAGAATACGGCTCGCATCAGAGGGTGCCTTCCTCACGTAGGCGTCGCATGAAGACCGGTCGCACGTCCTCGAAGAACGATGGCAGATCAAGCTCGGCAGCGCGCGCGATACCGCCGTCTTTGCATTCTAACCAGTACGTGTCCATGAGGCCCTTGCCCTGGAGAAAGCGCAGCCAGAAATGAAACTCGCGCCGGAAGAACAAGACCCAAAATTTATAGATAAAAAAATTAATTATCCATTAATTTAAAATTTATCTCAACGTTCTTAGGACGATGTATATATGTGTATAATAAAATCGGAAAAGAGTCATGTCGGTGGGAATTGAAGAAAAATCAATATTGTAATAATTGATTTATATGAACAATTAAAATACCTTCACGTCGACAAGGCCACGGTGTTCAATTTTAAAACCGCCCACCGCGTCGAGTGCTTTCTTCATCTCTAAGCTGATGTGAATTCGCAAAGCTTGGGTAAAATAGCATAGAGAATTAATCAGTATATTGAAACATAATGGTATATAGTATAGATATATAAGTAGAATACATGGAATACACCGAGATCGATTTGAAGAAAATAAAAGATGTGAAAAATATTTTCATTAACAGCTTAATCTTAAAATCTTGGCTATTTATACCTTCGCCGGTCGATTCCATGCGACTCGCGGTGTTCACTGTATCGCCGAAGAGACAGTAACGAGGCATCTTGCTGCCGACGATACCGGCCACGACGGGCCCGGTGTGAGCCCCGCTTCGTATTTGCAGTCGTTCACCTGGACGTTTGGGCACCTGAAACACGGACGAAGCCGCCAGCAGATCCAACGCCATCGTGGCGATCTCGGACACGTGCTTGTCACCTGAGAGGAACGCGAAATCGCGAAGAGATGTATTAAACGAAGAAAGAAATCTCCAAAAGAACAGCAAACACTGAAGTGTAAGAATGCAAGAGGAAAACGTTTATGTGTTTATTCGTTTAGGAACTAAGGAATTTATGTGCACGAAGAAAAAGGGAAGTGCCGCACTATTACGACATCGAGCATGCTTCAAGACAACATGTGGAGCTGGGGGAGAATTTCGTACTTTTACCATTTCTCACGGGCAGACCAGAAGCGACCATGTAGGAGTCCCCGATAGTCTCTACCTTGTAGACATCATAGCACTCGATACGCGCATCGAATAGCTTGTAGATCGAGTTAAGGAATGTCACCACCTGGAAAAAACGCCGGATGACTTTTGTCACTGTGTTGCGCCAATATCCTGAACGTGAATCATTCATTACGTTCCATCGTATTCCGCGCGTAAAATGGGAAATTAAATCTGGCTGGGTACAATCGCAGATAGAATTAAATAAATAATACGAGCAATCGGATAAACGATGAAAGTATAACGATAAATAATGAAAACGACAAAATGGGAATGATACGTAGGAAGATGCATGATCAATTGCTACGCATCCGATTCGAATGGTCCTTGCGTATGTCCTACGAGAATTCGCATGGTATGTGCGCAATTTCATCACCGCGGCAACAACCAAGAGCATCGCTCGATGGAACTTTCCCGTAATTTGGAAACTCGAATCGATCGATCATTTTCCATCAGAACAGAACGGGCAAGGACGCACCTCGAGGGGCGTGTTCTCCGCGGCAATCTCCGTGAAGCCGACTATGTCGCTGAAGTAGACGGTCACCGCCTCGTAATACTCCGCTGGTACCTGATGAACGAAAAAAATTTATGAATCCACCGATCGCAGAAGGTGAATAGGTTGTAGGTAATGAAAAAATTTGTTTTCTCGTTATTCTTCACGATCGATCATTTTATAGAAAGAGCGCGGACCAAGAGAAAAGTTGAAATTGAAAGAGCACTTAATGACACTGCGAAATTTAAGGATCAAAGAATTTCTGATTTAAAAACTCTAGAAAGATAAAGCATTTATGAAAAAAAGTCTAGATCTGCTGTGATTTTAGAAATTACAATTGAGATTTATAAATTAAAATGCAGATTGAAACTTAAGGATGTAAGATTTCTAATAATCGTTCGAACATCGAGTATCGCGCAGTCACATTCGGGTACGGCGGAAAAAAAACACATTTTATAGATTCTTAAATTTTTGTAAATTATTTATTCGAGGTACTTGAAAAATAACTACTCGAGACAACTAAGATTGACCTGTTGAGTCTGCTTGAGTTGTTGGGCAACGCTAGGTGGAAGCATTTGGAAGAGCAGCGTGTCGCTCTTTCTCTTCTCGCGTTTGAGTTCGCGGGCCTTCTGAGCCAAATTCGCGGCATACATCTGTAATTAGCAAGTTGAACGTATTATAAAGACAAAGATTTATAGCAGTTAGATCATATTATTCGATATTAAAAACGAGAATATTCTCTCTTGTGTCTAGGGAAAAAGATTTTTTCAATGTAAAAAATATAAATTATTAAAATATTAAAATTAGAACTTCAAAGGCGAAGCAGCTTATTGCGTATAAATTTAAAATAGAAAGAGTGGATTACTCTAGCATTGCAGAAAGAGATTTAATACTTATAAAAAATGTTTGTTTTTTTTTGCAAATAATTGATAACAAATGGTGACTGACGGATTAATATCGCTTAATAATTTTCTTTGTAAATAGAACGTTTTTATCGCTTTAAGCGATAAGCGATAAAAACGTTTTTGTTTAGACGCTGAAACTTCTCTCATCGCGACCTAGACTTCAACAACCGTTTTTCCATTGAGACGTCAGTCACGCGACGCGACGTTTATTCGTCGACGACCTCGTGGTTTCGAGAACTCGGAATCGAGTTATAGGATTCGATGTGAAGTAATTAACGTACGGTCGGGAAATTTTCCCATGGCCGTTCACATCAATTCTACATCCGATAAAATGTGCAAAGTTAACTTTGATAAATGACGGTAGGAAACAATCGTATTGTCACGAGTTGGACTTAATTTAGGCGAACAATAAAAAGAACCATTGAATTTATCCGTCGAAAATGTTATTTATTTTTCCGTAAATTGAAAAAAATATTCTTGTAGGCAGCTTTATTCGTTCTTCAGCTTCGATTACTTGTAACTCAGAAATTATCGCTCAGATATTTTAGTAAAACATATACTCCTGAGATAGCTATAGTCTAATCAAAGAAAAATCAGGTGCTGAATTTTTGCCAAAAAGTCCGCGATAAAAATTTGAAGTCCGCGATACACACATTCTGTATATAAATTACTGCGAGTGTCACGTATAAAAGAGAGTCGGATGTAACCATGAAAGGAAATCAAATCGACGGTTTTAAATCGCTGAGGGCAAACCTGAATGGTGGCGACGGCGTTGCGCATCAATATGATAATGATGGGGGATACCACCAGGACCAGAACGACGATAGCGATCCCCGCGACTTCCTTGTTGCTCGCGTCTTGTAACGTCGAATTGACGTAATCCCTGGTGAAAGTTGTATCATATGATCAACATACTTTATAGATAATGTAATTTAAAAATCATTATTCAAAATTATGAAACATTATTGACAATAAATACTGTAACTTATTATCGTCTATATAAATTACAAAACGGAGTACAATCTATTCGGCATCAAGAGATTAAGCAAATTTACTAAATTTTATTGAGAGAGAACAAAATGTCGAAAAATTCTGCTTTATTGTTAGAAACGTTGACTGATTTGACTGCAATTTATTAAAATCCAAATTTAGAGATTTAACGAAATTGCAAAATTTTATTGAAGTACGAGATTCATCGGAATTACTAAATTTCAGTGAGACAAAAACATGAAATTGAAAAAAATTTTTGCTTTTGTTGTTAGGAATGTCGATTGCAATATTGCAATTTATTAAGGCCCAATTACATAAATTTGTTTATTCATACATGACTGAGACCGTACATCCTCCGTTTCGAAATAAAGTACATTTAATCGCGCGTTGAATATTTTCTAAAGAGAACTTTCTCTTGCAAATCGTCTCGCCTCGCGGAGCAAGAAATCGATACTTTCCCAATTGTGGTGTCAATTATCGAATATCGTGTTTACTCGTCTCACGTGGATAGATAGGTTTGGATGAGCTTCCCGTCGTTTTATGAGTCTCGCCGAGATAAATTGAAGAAACAATTCCATTATAAAGATTCGTTACCTTATCATGTGACGCAATTCCCGCTGCAGCTTACGCAGCTCGTCGATGTAAGTGGCCATCGAGTCGAAGTAAGCGATTGCGTCTTCCACGCTCGATTCCCTCCTCTGATTCCGCAGGATCTCGTCCCGTCTAAAGAAGGAATGCAAAACGTTTCGTCTTGTCTGCCCGCTATCTTATTGCCGTAATCTATCATCGGCCTGTTACGTTACGCCGTCGACGCTCATAAAGGCGCCTTCACGAAACACTTCGTCTAAATGATCAAATTGTCCGAGAATCTACAGCTTTTCACGAGAATACAAGGGAGATTAATTTATAAGTATCCTCACGTAAAAAGTATGTGTAATTTTTCAAAATTGTAATCAAAGTATAGCTTTTTTTCGATAATTTACCGTTAAATTCGTGTAGCGTCAAATTATACTCAATTTGAGTCAATTTAAATCATTTCTATAAGTCGCTATTGCTCTTACTCAATATGTCGTTAATTTAATTAAAACAATGTCAATTTAACTAATGGAGTTAAACTTATAATACTGTTTTGTGTTTAAATAATAAATTTTGACACACACACATGGTAGTTAAAAATAACAAAATGTTATTTGACTTAAGTTTTAAATTGCATCCAATAATAATAACAGTGTTGTGCATCGAAAAAATATCATTGAGAATAAACCAATTCTATTTTCTCGTTTTATTGAAGAATGTCACATCAGGAAAGAGAATCGGGAAAATTTTTCCCTCCGTCTAAATATGTACATATATTGCAGAAGATTTATACGCAAGACAAGTAACTTCCTTCCAACAAGACTTTGCCGCGCGATCACGAGACGCGAAAGGGGAGCGCGAGAAACGTTTTACCTTGCCTTGATCTTGTCGTACTCGGGCATGGTGCGCGTAAGTTCATCGTAAAACTTCTTCAGGGAAGGCACGTACGTTAGGGCGGCGTTCAGAAGGTCGCGGCCCAACGCCTCGTGGCGAACATAATTGACGTAGTTGTCGCCAAAAAGGAGACCGCGGCCGAAGTAATTAATCCCCTCCACGGAGGCGATACCGAGGCTTTCGATGCTCCGCAGGAGATTCTTGAAGGCTATCAGATACCTGAAACGGAAGAGTCCCGTGTATCTCGGATCGCGCGGATTCTCGCGCCTCTCTTCCCCCGCGCGAGATCCGGCCTCCAGATTATTGTCTCCGCCGTCTCCCTCCGCCCCGATCTTTAAGGGGACGTCGATGTCGATAATGCGCGTTACCTCCACACTCCGCTGTTGTCCGTCTCCTTGATCTGATTAGTCAGGTGGTCCAGCATAGCGGCGTTCACGCTCGTGTACCACGCCATCACCTCGGAAATGCTGCTCTCCTCCGAACTTATTTTCTGCCTGCGGGAAATGAACAAACGAACTTTGCGCTCAACCGCGATGATTGTTGGATGCAGCGATGCAGTCTTAAACGTACATAATACTACATAAAACGCGATCGATATATATGTCGGGAAGGTAATCTCCGAATCACAATCTTGTCGAGACAAGTAAGTAACAGTCGTAATGTGAAATGTTAAATATAATTGCGTCACGCATCGCGCGTGGAATAATCTGATCCAGTGATCTTACGTAGTTCGCACACGCTCGAGATTATTTGTAGGTCGACATTCGTCCTTCCCCCGCGAAATTTCCCTCCTATAGATCCTGGTACACGGAGCCATATGTTTTAACGAACGACGCGGGCAACCTTTACTTATATCTCGACTTCAATATTTATCCCGACGACGCCTCTTCTCCCTCGTTACCTTCGTCTGGAGACGATCTCGCCCCCGTCCGAGAAGCGATGGTCTAAAAAAAGAACACGCGCGATTCTTCGGACAGGTGCGAGCCGCGATTTGCACGTGGCGGAATGTCGGTCGATAATGACATCAGCGACGTAGACCTTCGCATTTGTTACGAGGGGTTTGATCGGCGCGCAACGTCGAACGTCGACGAGATTTTAACCAGACGTGGACAGACGACGAAGGGAAGGAAAAGAGAAAGATAGACAAAGTGTATGCATGAAAAAGAGAGAGAGAGAGAGAGAGAGAGGGGCGGAGAAGAAGATATATATAAAAAGAGAGAAAGTCAGAGCCAGAAGAGGAGAGAGAGAAAGACAAGAGTCTAAAAATACTGTCTATTGCTCCAAATGGGCGCTCGCGCGCTCATGTGTGACAACCTCTTCCATTGCTCATAAAGAGAACGCAAGAGAGAAAGAGCGAAAGAGACAGAGAGACAGAGAGAAAGAGAGGGAGAGAATAAACGTGGAGAACGAAAAAGAAGCAATGATACGAAGAGAAAGGTAGACAACTTTATTGTAAGGACAGATAGACAGCTTTATTGCGTTCTTCTGAGATTGACTACTCTCGTGCGCAAAGAAGGAAGATGCGTAAGAATAATTGCAGCGCGAGCGTATATCGTGACACGGCAGAAGCGAACGCGAGTAATAACGCGGCGAGTAGACGGTAAACAAATTCAATTACCGGTATATTCAATTGTAAACGAACGCGTTGAGAGGGAGGGAACCGGGAAGGAACCGAAGAAGTAAGCGGATATTGGACGAAGGGAGGAAGAAAGATACGGCGGGATAAAAAAACCTTTATTGCGAACTTCGAAATAATATCTCCTAAGAGCCCGAGCAAAGAGATGTAAATCACGAATGACAGTAACAGAAGGAAACGTAGACAACTTTTTGATGTATCGGTGTCATCGGTGATACTGGCCGGACAGCAAATGAGGAGAGAAATATGGAGTATACGAAATACAAGGAAGGAAAAAAGGCTTTATTCTGTAATTAAAAATTTCTTAAGAATAAAGGATTACGTAAAGTAACACACTTTAACTAATAACGACGAAGACGTAAATATATAGAATTATAACGGATAAGGAAATCGATAAATATATGTATCTTTATATCAGAATTAAATATTCAAGAGAAAGTGAAACACAGAATACTCCCGTTATTGAACACAGCGTATCTCGGAATTTCAGACGAAGGTCTCTCTTAATAACTGTCGTCAAATAAAAATTCCATAAGGAGCATGATAAGAAGGAAGTCCGTAGGAATCTGCTACGGCTTTCCGCATCGATCAATTCGCAAGATTCCCGCCCTTTTCCCGCAGGCTCGAGGAAGTCAGAGGATCGTTAGTGTCTTGTTATCTATCGGCTGTATCGAGGGATGACATAGATGCGCCACGTGTCTTCCGCGTGCGTGGTCGTATGATAACCGCCGCGGGTCCTTCCGCCTTATATTTCTGTTTCTGTTCCTCCCCATTCGGTCGGCGGAGATACATCTCTCGATGTCGGCGCGAAAATTTCTCTTACGAAGCAGACGCACCTGACGGACTGTTTCTACTTAAGGACTCAAAGGCCACGAAACTGTTCTTAGCAAGAGAATTTGCCTTTTAATAATGATAGTGTCAACAGTTTTTAAACCAGCCGATCTCTATTTTTTTCACAATTTTTTTGTGCCTTTAGCTGCGAATAGTAGACCAGTCTGTTTTGTAGTTTTACGCCTGCTTTCCCTAGATTATCCTTTTGAAAGGAAATGTAAACGCTAACTCTGGTTATCGAAACCGGCCTCAGAACGCTCTAATTACTTCGAAAAATGTTTTCGTCTCCGCATTGTGACCTTTCGCATTTTCGCTGGTAGTAGCGAATACTCGATAACGGCGTATTCAATATTTTCAATCGACGTAAAAGATATGAAAGTACGGTTGAGGTATTTTGCAAATAAGTACGCCGCGTGGATAAAACCGGGCCGAAATTAAAGTTTCCGCCGCACAATTTCGAGACACAAGTTACAATCAGCTTGCGCATTGTCATATCGATAGAAAAGGGATAGGCAGAGGGACAGAGAGCGCGAGCGGCCTCATACAAAATATTCTGTGTCTTCATGCCCGTCAGCGACCGGATGCGCGCAACCAGCCTTTCCATATCGATACTTTATCGTCCCATCGATTTATCGGACGTACGTGCCTGCCAGGCCGCCCGGCTCGCGCTCGCCGTTTTCGCTCCGCCGGAATGAAAAACGTGCCTTTTATAAATATTGCCACGAGTGCGACACATGGAAATCGGCCCGATTCCAGCGTGCCCGCATATATATGTAAAGTGGAATTCACTCAATGGAGCGAAGTATATAGAGAAACAAACCATCCCACGAAAAGAAAAAGAAAAAAGAACAGAAAGAAACCATTATTTCTTTCGTTTGCGTAATGCGTTTCGTAACTGACCAAGAAAACCTGCAATTATTGCGTAATTAATAAAAGTCAGCGATAGAATCGTGGATTTTTCTTTTCTTGGTCTTGTTTCTTTTTTTTTCTTGTCTGAACGACTAGCGATACCACAAATTGTCATTTCTCACGAAATCCGGCAATATTCCAAGTCCAAGTATTTCGAGAGAGCACCCTCGCTCATGTTATAGCATTGCAAGTTAAAAAGATTGTCGGAGGCATTTGTATTTTTGATCTGCGAGATCCGCTCAGCCGCGGAGGCACGGGGGGATGAGGGTATTGAGGGTTAAATATTTTTATCGTCGATCGATGTGACAAGTCGAATGCGACACGCCGGGTGACTATTATAAAAGCGTGTGCACGCCGCTCGCTCATCTCCGCCACGCCTTTTGACCCTCCGTTACACATATATAATTAGACGACAGGAGAAAAGGATTAATCGAGAGATGTGTACAAGGGCGTTTCCGATTAAATTGCCCTGTCGCTCAATGTCGCCGAAATTACGTTAATTAAATCGCTTTAAACGGGCGCTATCGTCCGTTTAAAGCGATCGTATAAATGCGTCAGCTACGCGCGACGGAACTTTTTAATCCTAAATTGAGAAGTCAACGGACCAAGAAATTATTTAATTGAGAAACTTTCGTTGGTCAATTCCTTTACTTACGCAAAAGGCAGAAGAGCGATAAGACTTTTAAAACGCAAAGTTTTTGTGTTTTTTGTCAGTGGTTTCTGTAACGCCGTTTTGAAATTCGAATGAGGAAGATTACGGATTAAACAATCTTCTATTAAGAAGTTTTTATGTTAAAGTTTTTCTATGTTAATAGCGAGATGTATTTAAATCGCGTTTAATGATTTACTATACTCGAATCGATTTCAGGACACGGCTTCAAAAATCTGCCAGCATTTTATCGTCACATTTATCGTCACTTGCCATCGAAATGCCATCGAAATATTAAACGCAGCCTGAGGAATTTTTCCGAGAATTTTTCATCGTCAAAATACCCCTCTTCAAACGTCAAAGCGAAACCTTTTGCAAAACGCAAACTCCGAAAGCTGCAACATTTCGCTCGTCGATGCAATCGCACAATATTTTCGAGAAGAAATCGCTAGTTGCGCTATCAGGTGAAAATGTGGCGTCGTTTCATTCTAATTAAAGCCCCTAATTAAAAATAATGAAATTTTTTTCTCGCCACAATCTGCCGCTTTGGCAACTTTGCCTTGTTAAAAGCGCGTTTCTTTTCTTTTTTCTGTCAACGCAACTCCCTCCCTCTCCCTCAACAAGAAATAAAGAGAAAAAGAATTGTACGTTTTTGCATAAAATATTGAAGCGATATTATCATTGGCTCTGAAGAACAGTTGGAGCACCCCACGCAGTAAGATAAAAAATTTCGTATATTTTCATACATCGCCGTTTTCTCTTATGGGGTCGATAAGATATATATTATATCTCGCTCGTTTCTCTTTCCCTCTATCGATACATCGAAGAGCAGACGGTCAGTTTTCCTTTTCGCCCCGTCCTATTTCCACCATGAGAAAATACGACCGCAGCGGTCTCGTCGTATCGCGTTATCTTACGTTCGAGATGTACCACTTGATATAGCAACCCCCTTTGCACCACCTCGTCGCTGCGGAGTGGTCTCTCCTTATGCATGCGACGCGCGTTCAGCATTAACGATGAAATATCGCTTGCCGATGCGCCACCTTCCATTATCGAATCGTGTCGCTATCTACGCCCAGAAATTCCAGTACTTTCCTATGTTTATACATTATATATGTAGAAAATAAAGAAAATAAAACAAAAAATTAATGGAGAATTTTTTAGAGCGGCTGCACTCAGAGCATCGTGATGACCTTTCAAACTTACTACTTATTAGTAGCGTCCGCATAAAAGTTTGCATATTTTGATTTTTTATCTCGACATTTTATTAATTCCTAATAATAAAAAATTTCTTGCAAATCAATGTTTTTTTTACATATACTTTGATTTAATCACATTCATTCTAAAGATGTTTTTCAGCGAAATAAGTAGTCTTTTCCCTTAGAACATATATTGCACAACTGATTGAGGTAGTAGATAATTAACCTTTATTGTGCACACCTCTTCGAAATTACGTATTATGCACAGGGGGTATTTCATACCACAGTCACTTTTAAACGTTTATTACAGACGTACAATTTGTTATTTTGACTCAAACAAAATTGCTGGCTATTGTTCAAAGCTTCCAAAATAAGGTCTAATAGGTTTCATTAATATTTTGCAACATAAAAGAATTATAAATGATATGTTAACTAAAGAAACCGAAAAATGGACTTTTCACTTAAAAATGTATAAAAAATTCAATTTTTAATATTTTTTAATAATTTTTGCGGGATTACTTTCTTGAAATACTACACTTTCAAGGAAAAATATTAGTTTATAGCGGAGTTGAAAAAAGTATATTTATATTGCTATAAAATCACGCGTTTTTCAACTTCTCACCACTGACAAGAGCAGACTAAAGCCGGGCGGGCAAAACTATGTATAGGATCTTGAAGTGTTATTCCTAGACTACAGGTAAATGGCAGCACAGGTCCCGATTCGCATTGTATATACGTATTAGAAAAACGCGTTTGAAAATACGCTGGTGTATTTTCTACCCCAGAGTGCACAACAAAGGTTAATATTAAAAGCGAGTGAAACATTAAGAAAATCTGTTTTTCCTGAAACTTTCGCTCTTGCCAACCATATAGCGTTTCTCGAACTTTCGATCAGATATCGAGAGCTCCCGCTCGCGGGAGCTAGACGACTCGATGTCTGGCGCGAGTATTTACAGGGACACGGGCCTGCGGGAGAAAGGGAGAGACAGCGAAAGAGAGGAGAATTCCCCACTCGTACTCTGAATGGAAATTCAACAAGTGTCGGAACGAGAGCTCGAGGGAACGACTCGGGGCTTCCGCCGTAACTTTCCATACCAGCGGATGGCTCATATCCCGCGCGCGGAAAAGGGGTAAAAGCCAACACGAGAATTAACCGTCGGTTACCGACACTCAAAGCGATACCACCCGCTTGCGCCGGAGAGCCGCAATTTGTCCTAATAATTACGTCTGCGAAGAACGTCGCGTCGCCGCCCGTCTCCCACGCCGGGGCGGTATAATTATTGCGGGGTGTATATTCGCGCGCGCGGGGCAGCCTCTTAAGTTAATTAGGTAAAGATTGCCCGCGCATGGATATACGCGACGCGGAATTTTATCCTTGACTTTTTTTGCACTTGCTTCTGTAACGCTGCGACGTCTAGCAAGTTTCTTCGACGCACCGCGCGTTAGATGAATTTTTAGATTTGCAACGTTCAATTAAAAATTAAATCAAGCCCGATGAGAACGCTAGGAGCGCCGATTGTTTGGACGAAGTAAGAATCGCGAACCGAAGTTATCAATTTCAACGTTACAGGCTTCGTCGTTCGTTAAGCTTCTAATTTTTATCGTCTCCTCCGCGTGTCTCGCTTAACTGCCCGAAACTCAGCCGAGCGAGTCGGTCAGCTAACCTAACGAGTCAGAATTTTGTGGGCGCGATTTCACGGTTGTTGGCCGCCTTTGTGACGGGCGATGCTCGGAGACGACCTTCGTCGTACAGATCGATTCGATTTACCTGAAGTCCTCCAGGCGTGCCTGGAAGGCCTCCTTGCTCACCACGTCGTATGTTTGCTTCTTGCTTTCGTCCCTGGGCACAGACACCAGCGGCCACGTGCTCATGTTGTGGAGATCCTGGTCGGTTATGGCGAATCTCTGCGTCAGGTTCGACCTAATTGTTGGGCATAGGGTAAAGTGAATTAGGGAGGAAGATGTAGTTCATTGGGACGAAGTCTCTAAGCGCATCAGGCAAAATGGTTCGTACGTTGCGAGCACGTAAAAATAACACAAGGCCGAGAAATAAGTATATGTACGTTATATTGTCACATATAATTTAGATAATAATCACGGGAAGAATTTAAAAAGTATAATGCATCTGAATATAAATTAAAAACTATTAATTATTTTACACAAAGAAATCATCTTTATTTTTTATATCAGAACTGATCTGTAGATTAAGTCGTTAATTGGACACTTTCGTTTGAGTTTCGAAGCATAGACGTCTGCAAATTTCGATCGTCTCTTATTTAGTTAGTTTTGCTTAAAAAGTGTCGAGAGCCCAGTTTCTACAGAAGAAAATCTGTCAAGAGATCAGGGTGTACGTCACGAGAATATTTAAAATAAAACCAACATAAGCACAAAGTGTACTGAGCAGTTTTATTTTGAATCGATTCGTACAGCTTTCTGAACGACTACTTCAGTATTCTGTGAGGCGTTTGTTTTGCAGAAACGTGTCGCATCCGCGCGTCTCGTCCCGATTGCGGAACTTGAGAAAGCCATTCGTTCTTATCACGCGAAATGCGATGGAGAAAGCACTTCCTCGCGCTCGATCGAGGAAGAGATTTCACATTTCGTCGCTGTGGCACGATCACGTGGTCGGGACCGACGGGACTTTCAAATGTTCTGATCGAGCGATTTACGCGGGATATATCAGGAATGCAAGAAAATGAAACTGAAGAAGGAATTAAATTGTATTATTGTCTAATCAAACACGGTTGATGTTGACAAGCAACAAACTCGAAAACAAAATACGAGCTGTCGTATCTTGTTTTCAACAAAAATACAAGTTATCTCTCGAGGAAAACTGGAAAAATAGCTAGTAACGCATACCTTAATGTGTTGCCGTTGGTATAGATGAAAAAAGCCACTTCGGATCTTTCCAGCTGCATTCTGGTGACCATTTTGCCCAGATCCGTCGCTATCGTCACCTGTAATTGTCATCGAACATGCACATGTCGACCGCCATAAGCAACGCACCCATTACGGCTATTACCGTGGAACCTTAACTTTTACGAAGAAATATTTTGAAAAATGATTTGATGATTTGATTATGATGATTCCTTTTAAGGGAACGCTGTTCTATCAATTCGAATATATATATTTCGTAATTCCTGATTTATTGATACATCGGATACTTCCTATACGAAAGAAACAAAGTTGCCTTCGTCGGGATAATGGTTATCGCAGAACTTCCGTTAGATAACAAGGCTAATTGTAAGACACGAAAGGACCGAGTATTCGCGGAACATATATCGAGTGGCCACTTCAAGTCCCAAGTGTCTCGAAGATATCGTTATCACCCTTAGGGCTCGCGATCATCTCACTTCAACAGAGAAAATATCTTCTAACGGCACACTGAAGCTTTTTCTTATCCACTGCTCGTGGATTCACGATTTGAAACAGATAGTCCTACATGCCGTCTCATTTCTTGCATCTTTTGCCGTAGATGAATATTTCATTTCATGGAGATTCGTCGATGTACAAATTTCGCTTTCAAAGGTCCTTGATAATTCTCGATTTTACAAATCTTTGGATTTCCGAGTAGATTTTTCGACTGGAGAGACGGCTGAACTTCAGTGTCGTAAATCTCTGCTGTCGCGAGGATCCCTTACAAGTTTTCGCCCGTTTGATTGCGTATTCTCAGTCATTAAGGAATCTCATCAGTTTAAGAGCGCGTCCTTGTTTCCATTTCAATCTACCGGCTCGCGAGAACGAGGGATATTGCATTAACGCTGGTGGTAAAATCGCTTTACGACCCGAGATAATTATTATCATGGTTGCAAATTGCACAGCAATCGCAATTAGGTGTCCCACCAAAGCGCCATTGACGTTCCGTCGATCTATCCCGCCCCTTTTCGAACAAGAACCTGCCAGAGACTCATCAAGCGAGCATCTTTCGTCAAAGACTTAGCACCTTCGTAAACTCACAAACTATAATAGAAAGTTCTCCGCCGAACTTGCTCTTTGCCAATAAAGCGCTCGTATACAGCGGAATAATCCGCGGCTCTGTCAGCGTGCCACGAACTTTTAAGCCAGAGCATCACAAGCCGGGTCAGAGATCGTCCTACTCTGACGAAGTCTCAGCAAAGTTACCGTAAGGATCAGGGTAAAGCCAGAACGAACGTGCTCTAGAGGTAGGAGTTCGTAATACGCTGATTTTAATAATCGCTGCTCGCGTACACTTAAAGTTCACAATTTGTTAATTCTAATATTGTATATACGAATCCTTACGTTAATTTTATAAATATTGCATATACAAAGATTTTTGCAGTCATCTCTGTTTCCTTAAGATATCATCGATTTTATTTATTTTTAGATACGTGGAACTCTTTTTGGATAAAATCTTACCTTGATTAATTCCCTTCTTAT
Source organism: Temnothorax curvispinosus (assembly GCF_003070985.1). Taxonomy (NCBI): domain Eukaryota; kingdom Metazoa; phylum Arthropoda; class Insecta; order Hymenoptera; family Formicidae; genus Temnothorax; species Temnothorax curvispinosus. The sequence continues at coordinate 105,642 of NW_020220948.1, read as the reverse complement.
ATATAGAATTCTAATTTATCTATTTTAAATTTTTATCATAAATTTTTTTAACTCAACAAACAATATATAATTCAACAAAGTTTCTTTTCCCTTTTCATAATTTTCTGGTGCTCCAGATTATTCCGTAAATTTCAGCCTCCGGTTTCACATTTTCATTTCCTCTGTATTTCACTCATTCGTTCTGTTTTCATTTAATTTGCCATCACAAAGGTATGTAAAATGATTTACGTAATTTAAATTCTCAACGAATGTTAATTTAAATATTCATTGCAACAAAATTTTACATTAACAAATTAACAAATGTTACAGTAAAAATACTTAAAAAAAGATGCTCAGGAATCTTCTTAAATCTGGTCCGAGCTGAAAGAAAAATTTCCAAGCTTCTCGCGCCGTGTTGAATTGTAGGGGGTGTGCCGACGAGTGCGAAACGCTCGTCGGTCGTAGAGAAGCGCGAGTACAATCGTAAATATACGTATATCTGACATCGCCGACAATGGCAACCATTCTTACGACGCTCGTCAAACAAGTAACTCGAGATCGAAGACCGTTGTTCCCGCGGCCAACACCCCATCGCGATGAATTTCTATTTGATCCGCCCTTCGCTCCCAGGAGGGTCGTGTCTAATACCTTTGTGGACAGGGCGATTAGGTAGAACAGTGGAAATTTTCTCTTCACGACGACGAGGGAGAGCGACGCATAATTTACAATTAAAACTACGGTCCGCGATTATGGTCGATCAAAATTCACTCTTTACTTAATGTACTCTGCTCGAATTAAATTTATTATGGCAATTTAAAATTGACATAAATTTAAGAAAGCGGTTGGTATCTTAACATGTATACATTACGATTGTATAATTTCCTAATTATAAATATTAAAATGTTCTTCACAGGCAGAATTAACCCCTTTAAAGAGATCGAATAAATTAAACAAGAAACTTGAATTTAATATCTTGAATTAAATAAAACTGACCATAATTTAAGTGGTAAACTGAAGTAATTCGCAAAAATAAAAGGTGGAGATTCTCCTGGGCTACCGCAGTCCTATTTTTTTTATGGATCAAATGAAATATTCTTTTTTAATGTTTATCAAAGAAAAATTTTATAAATTAAAAATTTGCTATTTTCAGCTGTGTTTTCCCTGCGATGGCAAGCTAAACATCAGTTACGGTACTATCCCCCCGTCTCCACGCGCTCTTCTTATTTTATTTCATCATCCCTTGCAAGCGCTCCTCGCTTCGAAGTAGCAAAAGGGCGATGATGGCGGCGCGGCGGCGTGTATATGCGAGTCGATAATCCGAACGTGCGTGAGAGAATAAAATAAAAATAGCCGGCTCGTCGCGCGAGAATGGCTGTAACGTAATTTCTTGCGCCATGCCGGACACCGCCGCTCGGATCGGAAATCGAATCGGACGCGATTTCCAACTAGCGCCCGACGTTTTCATTAACAACAGCCCCTGGCCCTGCGGACGCTCCCTCATCCCCATAGAGGAAAGAGCGAAATCGTTCGCCGCTGTAGCTATCCGCGTCTCTGTGATAGACCGATGAACACATACCGACACTCTATCACTTGATCGCGAAATTGCGATCGCATGTCGCGATCAAAGCTCGCGTTTCGATCTCACAAAGCGAACGAGTGGAATCGCTTATTTATTCTGTCGTCATGAATTAAGTTAGACTTTATCGCGTTTTTAGTAAAAGATATTATTGAAATTTCTTTTCCGCAATTACTTTTACATTATTACCGCGTCCTTGTAATTATAATGTGACAATAAAATTCTTTTTTTTTTAGGTCTTCCCTTAGTGTTGCAAAAAGAATTTGAAAATGAGACCTATTGCCCTTGTAACATCTTGTGTTAATTAAATTTCACATTCTTATATTGGATTCTATAGAATCATGTATTTTCTTTTTGCTTCTTTAAATTAAAATAAAGAGAGAATTATAATCGCGAGGCTCGCACTTCAAGTAGAAACGCCTCCATTATGTCGCGATGCTATTCGCAGACGTAAAAGCGCGTAGGTGCGGTGTATTTGTTCATCTTCTCGTTACCCTCAAACGAACCGCCGCCGTCGATCGATCACCGGTAAATTATACCAACCCAGCCTAATTGCGCTCTTTACATAATTATCAGGGCGCAACGTAAGCGTGCGCGTGGAGCTTTTCGTCCGTTACTTCAGACAACGCTGAACTAGCAATTTGTAAAACTGGAGTTTCCGCGAAACTCACATAGAATATATATAAGCGAGACGCGGCGGAACTGTCGGCTAAATTGCTTTTAATATATAGACTCTTGGACAAACTTTACACCCGATATTTTATCCTCAGAAACTATAGGATCACATCGTATGAATGTAAACTATACTTAAAACTCTTAAAGCCAGGTAAAAAAATTTCAAGTGAAGGATAAAGAAGAAATGTATGATCGTTTCTGCGAAGTTTAATATAAAAACATAGAATTGATTAATTATTGACTCGGGCAACAAGGACAACTTGACTCGCTCACCTGCGTCTCTATGTCAGACACCTCCTGGCGGTAGATCAGGATGTCGTGGAGAGTATTGGCGGTCTGCACGATCAGGGCGAGGATCGGTATAAAGGGTAGCACCAGCATCTGGAGCAACTGGATCCGTCGGCCGCGACGGTGAGCCGGATCGGTTGCGCGAGCCCAACACGACTTCTTCCGGTTCGCCTTGGCTCCCGAAACATCGTCCGACGAGAGGCTCCTCACGGAACTCACTTCCGCCACGCAGGAACCGTTGCGCGGCGACATACTGAAAGGACCGCCGTGGAAATTAAATTATTAGTCGCCGAGCGATTTTTTTCGAATTTGTAAAGAATTATCCTAAGAGACAAACATATATACAGTCAACATGCGTCATGCTCATACGCAAAGGATTTCGAAAATTTATTTTCGAAATTTAATCGTAATTACAAGCACAATTATGATTCGTTACAAGAGGTGAATCTAGTTGTTCGTTTGAGGATGCATACCAAGTGAGATTCGAAGTGGAAATCCAGAAAATTCCTAGAAAATTCTTAAAATTCGATGATTTTCAGGAATGATGATTTAGAACTTTTGAAATACGAGGATTTAAGATTTTAAAACGAAAGATCCGTACTAATCTGCCAATAGGCGAAGGATTACTCAACAGTCTGTGAAAGCCCAGAGACAGAACGATTTAACAATTCAGATGCGTCAAATGTAATCGTCGCGTAATTGGAATTCAGAAGCCACGAGGAATTCGATTAAAAATCCATTATCAGCTCGATTGTGCGTCGCGGAATTGCTCGTTGGAATTGTTCGATGAGAGGCGAGCTTTTATTTCCGACTTGTCGGCGATACGTCGTCCCGCACGTCCGAACTTTCGCGATCGCGATAATAATGACAAGCTGGTGGATAACGAGCCGACCGGCGCGGCGCGGCGGGTCTCCGTAATTAAACGCGACGCGAGAATAGAGATGCGTCACAGTCGACTACGCCGTGGAAAAAAAAGGGAGTCTCTCCCGTTCAAAGCTTCGCAATTGCGAACTTGGGGATGCAATTCGAGCTCGATAACAGAAAGCGCCACGTAAATGTGCACGTAATTCCCCCTTTTTATTTTTTTTCCTTTTTTTTCACAACTAGAGCGTTATTCTCTTTGTGTTCTTGCACCCTATTTTTCTGCGTTATCTAGTTCTGAAGAGGAATAAAACAAGAACAGCAATATCTAACATCTGTGTCGACCGGCGACGTTCACGTTCTGTTGAGAATCACAAGAGTTAAGAATTCGTCGCTTATAAAAAAATCAGATCGCGTTTCAGTGGCCTGATTTTTTAATAAACGCCTCAATTGATTAATTCACAAAGTTCGTTTTAAAATAACGAACGAAACGATTTCGTCGTTTTATTCACATGAAAGTTCATTTCGATCCCAATTATCTTTCGAAACTTCTCGATGAGCAAGTTTAAGAGCTGCGCGTTGAAGTAGATCAATTTCACTGCCACGGATATTCCACAGTTAAATCGAAATGCCTCGTCCTCTCGCGTAATCGTAACGCAGCGGGAATTAGAATTCTCACAGCGAGGAAAGTTCCCGGAGGTAAAATAAAGGGACTTGTATAGTTGTATTCGTGGTTTGCGTTCCGTTTCATCCCTCGCCTCGTTATCTCTAGAATTCATGAGAGACAGAGGAAGGAAGAGGGAGGGAGGGTTAAGCGATCGCAACGAGTGAGTCTCTGACTTCGTTGCGAGTCTTTGATGTCAATCTCGAAGATGGCAACGTCAAAAGCTGCTGCTATCGGGAACGGCACTATCTCTCTGAATAGCGTCTGATTTTGTACGCGTGCCTACACATTAAGAAGAAGAAGAAATTAATAACTCGCCGATATTCTTCTCTTCTCGTCAACGAGAGGAAATCGCTGTCGTCGTAAAACGAGGGTGAAATAGACGCCGTGATATTAATATCGCATTGGAATGGAAAAAAGAGACCTAATGTGCCTCGGAAAAGAATCGATAAACCCTTCATAGTCCCTTCATTAATTTGTATGGCTTGGTTAATGACTCCTGCGTCCATTCCATTTAAATAAAAAAATGATTGTTTCATCCCTTCGAATATTCAGATTTTTGGAATTTTATACTTCTTAAAATATAGAAGATACCTTACATGCTTTAAGAATTATTTTACTCTTCGTCTTTTGAATATTCGGATTCTTGGCGGTTTAAGATTGTCCGCCTTTCCGGAACAAAGTTACAGAATACCGTACATCTTCGAGTCCTTTGAAAATCTCAGGAAACCACCATTCGAGCCAAAGGGCCGTGATGCGTTGCAAACAATGTATATCCTCGTTCTACCCTTCGCCTTCGTGCATAGTAACACGGTAATAAACTGCACTACAACAACGTTGATGCATAATCTAATGGCGTGTCGTCACCGCTTGCCTCGCCGGTAAGGACAAGAGAGGGGTAACCACCCCGCAGGCAGTTAATTGCAGTAGCGCGCTTCTATTCTCTCCCTTCCTCTCTCTCTCTGTGTGTTACATTACGTTATCGATGATGCCAACTCTGTTTCAAGATCGAGCTTCTATCGATTTATTCTAAATTGAATCGATCTTGCATCTTCCCTCTAAATTGTAAATAATTTGTTATTAATAGATTTATAGGAATCATATTAAAATAAAACATCTCCTGGTCGAGCAAATCTCTTAATGGCGGTTTATCTCGTATCAGTATTTTCTTTTACAATTAATGATAGAAGTTCAACTAATGAGAGAATTTACAGTATCAACGAAGCGACATCCGCAAAACTTTGGGAACCACTGATTGTGAGTTACATTAACGTTACACTCCACGATGCGTTTAAGGAAGGCGAACACGCAGACATGGCACACGTGTGAGTGAGTTGCCGCTGTTGGCCATTGTGTATATAGGGCTCAATTCCACGGTAAATGTGTTCTCGAGTTTCGCGTCGGCCAACATCCTAGAACATCGTAGAAGCATCCCCGGCGATGCGATGCAAGGATCGCATTTGTGTCACTAACGAGTCGAGCGACCGGAAATCCGAGGGAAGAGACGGGAGGGAGGATTAGAATGCCGACGATACGGGACGAGAACTGGAGGATCTACGCGATATTCTCCACTTTTATCCTTGTTTCCTGGAACACAGTCTGTCTACATCTTCATGAATCCCCCGTTCTTTCGAAAATCCTGAAGATTAAGGCTTACCTTTGATTGAACCTGATATCCCAGTGTGCGGAAATTCAAGGAAATAAGAATCGTATTCATCTAGTCTGATCGATTGAAGGATAAACTTTAAATTAATTTGATGCGAATACTAATTTTCAATTTTTGCAAAACACTCTCTCTCTCTCCCTCTATGTATGCGCAACAATCTGGGACGAACGTCACATGATCGATGAGAATTAAATTTGATGCTAAAGGGAACGTAACGGAGGAATGCGATGCGATTACAAAGCAGGTATTCCTGATAATTTCATTGGCTCTTTTGAATTTGCACTCTCATTATCGCATACCTCTAAGTTAATCAAAACGACCGTTTGTATGGAGCACGATCAAAATTATAGGTCAATTACTGAACAATATAAATGTAATAAAGTAAAATTAATTAATACTATTGCAATAGGCGTAAATATCTAAAAACATGTATGAGGGAGAGAGGGAATACAATCTGATGTTGTTTTAAATAAGCGCGAATATTTACACAAATTTTCTCTACGTATTAACAAGATAAAAACGGACATGCATATAATTTATATATACATTATATACATTTCGTTTATTTAACCATGATAAATGATACTCTTAGAAGCCAAGCTACTCTGAGAGACAAAAAGAAAGAAAATTGATAAAGTTATAAAAATCGCGTGGTCTGGTACTAAAATTAAGAAACTTACAAAAAATGAATTCAATTAGTTGGATTCTGAGAGGCTCGAATAATACTTCGTTAACGTATAATTAATTAAATTAAAGTTTAGTTCAATTATATTCTTCTTCAAAATCCAAAATAGGTTCTTATACGACTGGTGTAAGAATTCGGCAAACATTATGACAATCGAATCATGTTAGCGCCATGGCAATCCACTTCGCATGACGGAATCTACCCAAGTAGCAGAGTGACGTCAAATAATAATAACATCTTAATGATGTCTCTAACGTCAATACGTCTTTAGATGTCACCCTGCTACCTGGATATCGACTTGTAAATAACCGTAAAGCTGTTTGGAAGCTTTTTCGATATCGAGCTTTGTGATATCGAGCCGGATGAAGCGGCTTCGACATTAGGAAACTGAAACACATCCCCGGCGCGCGCCGTAAAGCACATTTATCTGATAGCGGCAGTGATTCCGTGCTCGTTTGTTCTCGGAGTTAGAGAGAAGGATACTCCCGTGAGCAGGGAGGATTAACAATTAAGCTTTTCTGTGCGGAATTATTCGTGCTATCGCAAACATTATTTTGTCGGAAACCAACGCTACGAAACTTAAATATCCCGCGTCGTCGTTGTTATGGCTGTTCACTCTGCATACGAAGAAACACAGGGGGTTGAGATCGCGAACCGCACTTGTGTACAGCAGATGTTTAAAGTGTCTAGCTTGTACTCCGATTACGATTGCAGAACGGCGAAGCTCGCGCGAGGCTCGTCGCGAGCGCGAGTGAAGCTTAAAGCTATTTGCAATACAAAGCTGTAGTGAAAAACTATGATACTCGTATCGCAGAGAGCCAGCTCTGTGAAGTCTCTGAGACAATTTGAAATCGATTCTTCCCCAACAAAAATGTCGAGAGGGCCGCTCGTGGCAAATTGTCACTTTTCCACATTAAATGTCCACGCGACCAATTCTTGAATTATATATCGGTCAAAGCAAAGCCTCATTCGAGCGAGGTATCAAAGAAAAAATTAAATTCCATTATCTGAAACTTATTTCCCTGAAGACCTTTCACTTCTATTCTTTCACAACACGCTCGCTCCACGGCGACCGTCAAAGGCTTCGTTGGGAAAGAAAATTCTATAAAACTAGTTCACAACTGTAGTATCGCACTCTGTACAATCGCAGTTTAAAGCGTCCAACGCACGTGCGGCAGCTATGTGCTTGCGTATGTAGAAGATAAGAAATAACGCTGTAATGTCGCGTCGGTTCCGCGCGGCGCGGCAAGTCGTTGTGACATGCATGACGCAGTTTCTTAGATACCCTCGAAATGACATACTCACTTTATGCAGCGAATCAACGTGCAGCCATTAGCAAGCCCGAGGAAGCCCTGGGTCCACCAGGAAGCAGCGGCGAAGCTTGGCGATCGAGGCCGTAGGCCGGCATCGCGGACGTCGGTCCGAGATGCGCGAAAGCGATCTGGAAAAGCGGGGTGCGGTCGGACGAACGGCGAAACGTTCTCGCGGTGGTCCTCCTCTCTCCTCTCTCGCGATCAGTCTCGACTTCCGATTGTGATGCAATTTCTTTCTTTTTTTTTTCTTTATTGCCCACCGCATGCGACAAATACACGAGACCTCGGGTCTAGTGACGCACGTTTAATTGCGACAGAGAACAATTGAGAATTGAACTCTCCAATTGCTGACGGAAGCCTTATCGGCATCGACCCGTCTTCTCGTATACGTCCGTCACCCGCGCGCGATTACTCGTGGACGCGCCGCACTTTTGGTAGAGCATCGGTCCGCGTAACGCGGCTTTCACCGTTCGCCAACGACGAAAGGGTGTCCGATCGCCCATCCCCCGCTTTCCCCCCACGAGAGAATAACGGTATCGGTGCGCTTCCGGAAAGCGGTGTGTACTCACTCGTTCTGTATGGTGAGCATGACTGCGGGCCGCAGCGGCGATGTCCGCCCTCGCCTCTCGCTTCTCGGTCTCTCTCTCGCGATTCGATCCCGAATCGGTTGCCGGAGTGGCCTGAATGGCACGGGCACGGCCTCGCGGGCCTATTATCTCATAAAGGAGCCGGCAGTCGGTGCTCGCCCTGTCCATTCAGTCGGGACATAAAGGTGCGCGCGCGTGATAGGGGCCACCATAAAAACCTCTCTCAATGACGACTACTACAAAATAATGCGACGACGGCCTGCAATCGTCGGTTTGCGAGCGCGACGACGATCAAAGTGACCACCACTTTCGGTCGTCGCTTTCGCGCCACGAGTCGTGGACTTGGTTTCTAAAGGGAAAATGCCTTCTGGGATACCACCCGATCGCCAATCCGCGTCGTTATACCCCCGGAAAGAAGCTTTTTCGCCGAATAAAGAGTCAAGGGAGGCACCTCGAAAATAAAATCTACATCTTAAGAGTCTCCGTCTTTACGACTCTAATAGCTGACTCTTCGACGAAGAACAGAAGTCATTCGCCGATCTCAAGCGGCATTATTTATCCGCTTATCCGCTTTATATCCTATTTTGGTTATTATATTTTGACTAATATTGCTGTCCAGCTTGTGCCGTGAACTCCGCGTGCAGAGATTAATTATATATTTTTACATGCATTATAATTGCTGATTCAAATTATGTTGTTTTTTTTTTTTTTTTAATTTCTTGCTGATAAAGAGTTAAAAAAAATTTCGAAAATAAAATCTGCACCCTTAAAAAAAGGTTTTTCACGATTTTAGTAGCAGGTTTTTGGACATAAAAAATAACTCTTAAATTATAATTTAAAAAACATTTCTACCTTTGTGTTAGTCCAATGCGCTAAACAAATTTTTGCTAATTTTGAATTAAAATTATAAGGAATACACTAACTACAAGTAGCATATCGTCATTAGAAAAAGTTAAAATAAGTAAACAGAAAAGTATTTGTGCACTGAAATACGCGGGCTCGCCTGTAAGTTGTTGTCGAGTGTACCTAAGTGGCTTTTAAATCTAATGTCGTGGTAGAGAGTCAGTGAGGCTTAAAAGCAGAATCCTATTTAAAGCACTTCACAGGCGGTGCACAAAAATATCTTTGACCGACAAAGAATAGTAAAAATTCTTCATAATTAATAATTTAAGAGAAACGTGTCTTTAAAATTTAATAATAATACGAAGATTAATTTGCTGCAAAAAGTTTAGATATTTTATATAATTAGTAATAAACTAATATGTACATGTATCTCGTTGTATTTATTCGTTCACTAATCAGAGGAAGAGAGAGATACAAATCTTAAACAGTGAGATTGTTTTTACGGTTCGTCTAACTTTGAACGATTCTCGGATTTTGAAATAACAAAATTTTTATTTTTACATTGCAATTAAATGAATGCAATTTAGATTGCTTTATACACATCATGAAACAAATGTACAAAAGGCTATTAAACTAAATATTTTACTCTGTCCAATATGCTGGCAATAACCCTTTACCAATCATTGTACACGTGAAACAGAAGCTCAGCGGTGCATATCAATTAATTAATTGCTCCATGAATTGTTCCATTGACAATATCGATACTGCGTGTGTTAGGGCTCAATTAGTAATTGAATTCACAGGTTCAGGGCAAATGTTGACACAATTTATCGAACAATCGGAATCGACAATCGATAAGCAGTGAAAAAAATGAATTTTATTGAATTCAGCATCGTAAATTAATATTTCATTAGTCGCTTAATTGGAAAAACGTATTTATAGCAAAATGATTATTTGACAATCTTAATTAAACCGGATTAAATTAGAATTAGATTAAATTTGAACTCTATATATATAAACCGCGATATTAATGGATAAAATATTTTCATTCTAAAAAAGAGAATGAAGAGGATTTCCATTTCGACAGAATTAGTACATCAGTATCGAATATGCACTCTAATGTATAATTAATCATCGCGTGATTTAAAGATACAAAAGGGATATCTGCTATGCCGAGAGACATATTATAGGTTTTCCATTTACGCCCACGCCAACAAATGACGTTGGTTGTACCAGTTTCGAAGTATTGATACACGTCGATAAAATTATGTCAAGCGACTGAGATTTTTTCTCAAGTTTCACGGGCGACGAACATCTATAAAATCATGTCGGGGCTTTCGGGGGAAATGACGAAACTTTTATGAGCACCGCGAACTCTCGTCCGGACGATCGGGAATGCAAATACCGTGCATGACTAAGCGCGTCTTGCATCCTGTTTTCTCGCAAGGATATGCATCAAGCTTGATCGTTGATGTCGAGCATGTTATTAATTTAATTAAATGGATTATAAATATAAATGGATCGAGATACATTATAACTCGACACGTTCCGTTTAAAATAGCGTAGAACGAATGAGCACCCCCCCCCCCAGTGGGTCTATTCTGTAGCTCTTAACGACAGTTTCGTTATCGTTATATTTGCGTTGCGCAGATATTATGTATGGTAAAAAAGCTGCGCAACGACAATGTAACGATAACGAAACTGTCGTTAAGAGTTACAGAATAGACCTACAGGACTCAAAAAAATAATAATTTTCTTGAGGTAGTATAATCCCCCCTTCATACACGTGTCTATCAGGCGAGAAATTAACACATCGATAATCGAACGATCTTTATTTACCGATAAAATCTTTCTCAGCAAAAATTAGCACCTTGAGATATCAAGTTTCGATAAATAGCTCGGTAATCGATAAATCGAGATTGAAAAAATTTTATCCAAAGATAACGTTTATCTTAAACGAAGAGTATGGGGTCTGTCGAACGTACGTTTTGGGTATCTTTCACAAAAAAAGAAATTGCCCGAGAGAAATTCACGCGCGACATTTGCAAATGTCCCTATGACATCTCTCACGTTAATCTTATTGCGTAACGTTCTCCCCTTCGGTGAATCAACTGTATCATGACAATCAGATGTATAGAAGGACAAATGCTTCCGGCACGTCCGCGCAACTTGTTGATATTCACGGCGCTACGTCGGTTTATCGATAGCCACGACCGATAAGTTCGCGGACGATCGAATGGTTCTGACGTTATCACTTCCGCTCCGCCAGCCTCCGCAGACTCCGGCCGCGCGCCACGCAAATGATAACGACGTCATAATATCGATAACGAAAATAACGGCAAGGCCGCCCGCTGCGAGACGGGAATCGGTGGAGCGTGCACCGTCGAGAGAAAGGAGGATTCGCTAGCGGCTAATTAGCGGTTAAACAGAATTTAGCCGGATCAATAATGCGACGTTAGTTTGCAGGAGCAACACACGCAGCAGTGTTTGTTTTTTCTTTAATTTCTCAATAAAGAATCGTTATTTTACATATTGCATTTCACTGCGCGAAAAGTCTATTAAAACTGTTTTTTAATTTAGCCAATTAATTAAACTCTGCTAATGAAATCTTGTTACGGCAAGCTGTATTTGTGAAATTAATTATTCGGTTATGTAAAGGTACCATTAACACAACATGGCCAAATTTATAAAAAAAACATAATAATATAATATAATATAATACATTTTATATATAAAATACGAAACCCTTTTCATACAAGTTTTAAAAATATAATATATAAAAGTAAACATAAAATTTGTTCAGTATAATATAATTAAAAAAATTTTACATAATAATTGCAACGTGTGCGGTTGAATGGCATTGGCATATGCAAGTAGCGAACCATGCCGTGTAACTTCTCTTAATTAAGCCAGAATCATTGGACCATATCCATGCGGATGTGATCTCAGCCGATCCATGCATCTCAGATGTCCGACCTGTGGCACGCGTCCCCATCTAACGTTCTAGCGAGTCGGACAATGAGGCATAAATTATTATGCATTTACGTCTCGCCGCGTATAAACTGAGAGGCAGTGAAGCGAAATCCAATTATGATACACCGAAGGACGGACGGGATAGTGCTCGCAGCGTTCGTCTTCCCCTCTGGACATCTCCACTAGGGAGAAATTAATTGCATCAACAATTGTGATTATAATATTAACATTTGTAACCTCAAATTCGTCCCCCCAAATAGTGTCAGCTATAAGGATAGATATCCGTGTTTTTTGCTAATGATAATAATCACGTAGAATTTCGAACAAAAAATTCGACTGACCGCGATATTATTTCGACAACTTCTCTTAAACGTGAATTGAGAGGTCAAGCAGAATTTAAAACTTAACGAAGGATAAAATTACGCTATCTATGGTTCGTGTCTCTGAACCGCAATACGCAAGATGGTCATTCGTTCTTAATCGTCCGTAATGCAGAACCGGTAATCCGCTTTCTCGAGCTTGTTGATTACAATAATATGGAGCGTCTTGTATACCGAGTTTATTATTCCCGTTTGTGCTTCTCGGGTAAGTACTAAAACTTAGTGTAGCACGGTTAGTTAGGCGACGTCGGTTAGGTTGACGCGAACGTCTCTGAAAAGTCTCCGCGTCTCATCCCGACGAGGTCTTATAATAACGCTCTTAAATAGCATACGTTACGCTCGTCAGAGCGAATAAAGTCGGGGCGTTTTACGATCGCGAACTTCCGCGATCGCGATCGCGATCGCGGTTGCACCGATAAGAAAGACTCTCCGAGATAAAGTCACAATTTTCTGAGGAGTCCATTGCATTAACATATGAAACATGCATTAAATTGTCAATAATATTAAACATTGATGCATTGATGGAGCACCATGAATGCTACCCTATTTCATATTACACATAAAGAGGTTACAAAATGAATTGGTCACGTTTATATCATATCGAAATTATTCATCCGGGATTAAAAGGGTTTAACGCTGACCGATCTACTGGTGTAACACTAAATCAAATTTCCAAGGCACCAACGCGTTTTGCATACATTAGGATATAAATTATCCTCGAGAATATAAAAGTGCAGTTAAAGATCTGACACACGGTAAATGATTAGTGTCGCACTCTAAAAATATTATCTTATAGGTAAACCAAAATCGATAGTACTATAATAAATTAAAGCTTTACATTTACGAGAACATTTGTAAAATACAAAGAATGCGTATAACTTCCTCCATTTTATTAAATATTTTTGAATATTCAAATTATTATTTTTTTAAACTACATTTTTATAAATTGTTATTCTTGACGCTGTCTTATCTATATGTTACTTTATTCTATTCTTATTAGTATTATTTCTGCATCTTATACGATGTTTCTGTGTCAAAAGTCTTCAAGCTTTTCTTTTCTTTCTCTCTTTTGCAACGCAATGTGAGTGCCATTTCAGTAAAGTAATGCCGCGTCGAAGCAACGATTTAAACAATTCAAGCAAGCGAGCTTTGAGAAGAAATCGTCTAATAGTTCAAGGGTTAAATCGATCTCAAACTCTCGTGCGACAACCACCAGTAGGCCGCAGCGTATCGTGCAAAGGGGACATCCAAACGGAGTCTGTCTCCGCGATAGGAAAGCACGTCGGGAAGATCGTGTGTGTATATACCCTTAATAGAGAAAATTGTTCTTACGCGTGTACAATCGAGAAGAATGAGGGACACGTGGTGGAAGCCTCGCGGACTTCGTCCTTTCTCTGTTTCTCTTTGTCTTTGTCGCCCCCTTCTTCTTGTACCTCTCCTCCTTTTCCTACTCTGAATCTCTGGCCCCAGAGAGAAAGCACTTAAGCCAGAAAAACTTAATTCCTTAGTAGAAGCACTTGTATAGATATGTAAATTATATATATATATATATATATATATATATATATGTATATATTTCTGATCTTTATATATATACATATTTACCTAATCATTACATGTTATAACAAAATATATCTAATTATATACACCTAAACATTTCTGAATTCTGTAAGGAAAGATTCTGTATCGATAATCGACATTTGATACCGTTTATCCTTTTAATATTATTAAGCTTTACTTAATTTTTATTGTTTTACATATATTCTATATTGTTATCGTGTTATATTATATATTTATTATGTTTTGGTAGATTGTAAACTTTGTGAGGATTTCGAAAATGCAATTTAGTAATTATTATAATGTGATAATATGTGATAATGTGATAATGTTATACCTGATCATAAATTATTTTGGACAATAGAACTTATTATAGTTAACACGCAGTTAAACAAATTAATCGGAATTAATTGAAACTATTATAAATGCGAATAAAACCATTTCTTCCAATATATGTGCATTTGAAAAAAACAACATATTTGCGAATCAATCGTTTTGGAAAGGTGGAACACACAGTTTCAAAATGTTTATATTTCTAAAAAAAAATACAGGAAATATTGTCAACGTAATCACACAAACGTAACCATATTAACATTTTATCCTACGTTTTATCCGATGTTCCTGTGTCTGTCGTTAAAATTCTAACGGCTATTTAAATAACCGTTTACAAATTAAATACATGTGTCACGTGTGTACATCCACAAATGTGAATTTATACGAAGAAGAAGATCATTTCCCTCATGTATTGCCCTTTCCAAAACAAACGCTTCGTTTACTAGCTGTTATTTACTTGGCAACGATTGTGTGTTAAGTGCTCTCTCTGTTTTTTCTTTTTATCCCTCCGAGATCGAAGATATTAGATCCCTCTCTGCGTAACCGCCTCTCTCTTTCTTTCTCTCTCTCGCCCTCCTTCTATCGCTCCCGTTTTTTCCCCCGCGAACTGAGCGCGATCGTGTAGCACGCGAGCCGATGCAGCCGCCGCCGACGGAGCAAACAGGTGTTCCCGCGTGGAATGCGCGACCGCATACTGACGCCGCGACGCCGACACGCGGCGTCGGGTCAGTCTCTCCCCTTCGGGGAGATCCCTCTCGACTCCCCGTTGCAAGCCCCGGCAAGCTCCCTTCGGCGCGCGCGTCCTCAACCCCGAGAGCGCATCAACGATGACGCGCCGCGTACGCTCGCGAACTTCGTTCCGAGCCGGCTAGAACGAGAACGCTCTATCCGTTGACATGCAGAGATATTAGTGTAATGCGTAATGTTCCCTTCTGCAATTTATTATTCGCGTGCGTACTTTCCTGAGAAAGCTGTTAAAAATTCATACATATACACATAAAAGCTCAAACGATTTTAATTATCTCTCAGATCAGATCGTATATATGACGGCACCGATTGCTCTCAAATAAACGATTGAACTTTCTATAAAATAAATTTTCCGGCGGCTAAGCGCATGTGAAGAAAAACTAAATTAATTTATTGATTTCAAACATTGCGTCAAGAAAGTTTTGTTTAAATATTTAAATACTTTATTTATAAAAATTTATAATATTAAAAAACATGAAACATTTTTAGTAAGAAAAATACGAGCAGAAAACTACAATCGCGTGAAGCGCTATTCGACTGGATGTCACGTGAATTTTGTCACGCAACAGATGAATCCGAAATGGCGGAAAAAGCTTCTTTTTATTTATATAATATAGTATAGATGTATATTATATTTTTCCTAAACTATATTATCGATAGAATTTTTAACTCGTTTATAATATTTCCGAATTCCCGTGATATTATGCATTTAGATCCTTATAAAAATGAATGTTACATATTCAAAATTATGATCTTTGGCTAAGAAAAGTTTTCTTCTGAATAGAAATGCCTTCGATTTATTAGTTTATAACGCTGTAGTGTAAACAATAATAAAAAGTTTTTCGAGAGGAGAGGATTCGAATCTATCATACCGACCAAGCGGCCCCTGACGGTTTGCACATGTGATGGTGTTGACGTGTGTGCGTAAAGACACGTGGCATGTCGCATATATACATGTAAACTTGCGAGAATGTCGACTAGATTGCAGTCTCGTTTCCTTTTTTATAACACTTTCAACGTCATAATATGGTGTAATAAAGGTACTATTTAATTTCGTGCATCGTTCTGTGTCTCGTATTATTAAATTGTGTCTGTATCGTAAAAATACACATGAGTAATCTTGTGTGCAAAAATTTTCTTATTACAAATAAATCTTTTTGTAACGCATCAATAGGCTGACGATACAATTTTGTTAACGTGTTAACAAATGTTATCTATTTATTAAGAGTTATATCAACGAACACGCTTATGCAATAACATAACCATGCATCTCTTTTTTTTCAGAGAGCGGAGGAATCTTTCCAAGTCGTTATGATTCAGTAAACAAGATATCCGGTGATTAGATAACATTATCAATAACTGCAGAATATACATATAGTTCGATACACAGTTATTTGGAGTACCATTCCATGCTAGTCCTTTCGCTGTTTGCTAGTGTACTAATTCTCAAGATTCTCAAGATGAATCGAGGCATAGAACCTCTGGATCCATCCAAAATAAACATCACGTCAAGAACATTGCATCAACCGCCTCTCGACGAGTTAATGAATGGTAATTGTAAAGCATTTTGGATTTGCAGCAGGAAACTGCGGGTAGTAATAATATAATTTTTGTTTATAGTCCTAGGAGAAGGATTGACTGCAAACTTTGCAGAGGCCACTGTCGAGATTGCTGATTGTCCTGATTTCAACAGATGGCCTTATTGTTTTTATCGGGAAGGTACGCATATAGAAAAACAACAAGCATTTGGTCTTTCTCCGAATCCCATATCTTTGATAATACTTTCAGGCTTGTGTGGCAATCCGATTATTTTGGATGTTGGTGGTCCAGCGTATCTTCTACCAACTGTCCAGAGAGATAAGTTCTACGATGTTAAGTCGTTGCTGCGACAGTTAAATTACAACCATGATAGTCTCGTTATCGGCGCAGGAGCTGGTCCATGGCCACATACAGGCAGCAATTGCGAGGTGTGTAGGTATTATAAGTGCATTATCTAAATTGTATTAATAATATCTTCTAATTTGAAGGAGAGAGAAAGCAAACTTATATAAATAAACGAAAGATTTATTTCAGCTTATTATGAAGTTAAATGTATCAAACCACCGAGTCTCACCAGGGTATAAACTTAACATGGGAGTAGGGAATGGGACGCATTATGCATTTGTAAATAAGTCCACTGGAAAGTGCTTGTTCGAGCGTATAGTTGCTAATGAAGATGAAACAACTTTCGCATTGTTGGCCAATCTATATATATCCGAAGGCAAGCCAGGGAAAGTTATAAAAGTACGCGCTAAAAAACGTACCGGTAAACTGGACTTCATATCATGCATGCAGAAAGCGTTGGAGAAACAATACGGAGATAAACTCGTAGGTAGGTCTTACGAATCATCATTGCTATATCGACCGTATGGATACTCGAGTAAACGTCAAATATCTCTAAATCTCTTAGGTTTGGGTGGCATGTTCGAGATGAAGAACGGAAAAGTGAAACAGCATATTATGCCAGATTTTTCGGACACCCCGTTGACTACCGAGGCACAGCTTAACAACTGGCTACGTTTCTATGAAATGGAGACCCCTCTGATAGCTGTCGGCACATTTGTCAGCGCTGAGACAGTAAGCTTTAAAGAGATTCAATCCGTATGAAAAAAGAAAGAATATCAGACATGTTGGAGTACAATAATATATAAATTTATTTAATGATTTTATTTATCTTGTATTTTCAATTAAAGTATTCGTTCTTTCTGTCAGGATTTAGATCTCAGAGTGCAGCATTTCCACAGTTCTTTCGAAGAGAGCAGGTTGGGTGGACATTATCACATCGATACAACACCGGATACTATTGAGTACGAGGGCTACTTCAATGTGGCAGCTACGCTTTATCGTGTCGATCAACCGCCTAATAAACTGCAGTTTGGAAAA
The DNA here is from genome assembly GCF_003070985.1 of Temnothorax curvispinosus. NCBI lineage: Eukaryota > Metazoa > Arthropoda > Insecta > Hymenoptera > Formicidae > Temnothorax > Temnothorax curvispinosus. The sequence continues at coordinate 87,593 of NW_020220948.1, read as the reverse complement.
GATTAATTTCGTACTTCAAATATTTTCATCAGATTGAACTTTATCAAATAACTTTATGCCAATGAAATTGTAACAAAAGAAGATATGTTGATATAATGTATTTTGTTAGAATTTATACAAATTTATCTAAGAAATTCCATTTTATATGTTTAAGAAATAAATATATTTGTTTAAAAATACAAAAATAATTAGATCCGTTTTTTCTTCAAAATGCCTTCCTTTTTTTGTGCAAATTGAATTAAGCGAATTTGTATCAAATTTCGTCAGCTCGGAAATTCATAATTTATTTGATCTCAAATATTATTCCGTCAATAAAGACTGTAACGACCGTTATAATCTTGTATATGTTTACGTTATTTATTTCCATTATGTTTTGGAGATATCGCCCTCTGGCTACAATGCTTTGTGTGATTAGGTATTAACATCTACGCTGTTTAAGAAGAACCACTCTATTAGCTGCATTAATGTAATATAATCAAAACCTAAGCAGTTTATAATTATATATCATTCGCTTTGCAGCATATTTTTTAAACAAGTGTTGATTGCATTATTTATATAATATACATATATATATCGGTAAATGATATATTACGTATAACGTATATGAACTTTCGCAAATATTCTAATGCGACATTCCTTTTACCACATTAGAATAAATAATAGAGACACTTTTATTAATTATTGAGAATAACTGCAAAGAGCTGATGCTTGTATGGTCATTATAGGTAAGTAGAAAGTTTTTCAATAATTCGCAGTAATTCGTAGATATAACCATGTAAAAAATTACATTTACAAAAATAAAAGGAAATATATGACGAGAAAATGATCATTTATTCTTTATAAAAATAAGTTCTCTTTATAAAAAGACATGTCTTTCGGTTTGCAACTTGAGAAATGTGCATTTAGTAGTAAATATCTTCATGAATCAAGATTTAAAACTGCTGATAAATAATATGTTTGGTACTTTTATAGCATTTTTGTTTAGATACAAAGTCTGCGTAAGAATCATGAGCCGACTTAAGAATATAACATAAGAAATGCATACACATTCATCACTAGATATGATTGAAAATTGAAGTTGTTTTACGCATATTCATACAACAAAAATATAATCAGAGTCTTTGTGTATCGCGTATCTTCTTATACGGTATTATTAATATTTTTAAGAATACCGATACGCGCAATACTAAAAAACAAAATTATAATTTATTAGTTCTATAATTTCGATATTTCAATTGTATACTAGTATAACAGTCTTGCCTTACAAGCTGTATCTATATTATACTGGAGAAAATGTCTTCGATATCAATCGACATGTTTATGTTTGATAAATTGAAATTAGCCACAAGTATGTACATGTAATATTTTTACATATAATTTATTTTAAAGGACATGATCATATAATACTTATTTTCTGCATATATTTTTTTTATAATAATAGTTGTGCAGAATGAGTTGAGTACAGATTTCGAAGAAGCCACAGTCGAATGGGTAGATTGTCCCGATTTGACTCAGCATCCTTTCTACCTTACAGCACCAGGTGAGAGATTTACTGTGCACCTGCAATATTTTCCCTATACTGATATGCAATATACATTTACAGGACTATGTGGCGATACGGCAATTTTGGATATTGGTGGTGTCTCGAATCTTTTCCCATGTCCAAAAAAAGAAAAGATATTCAAATTCGAAAATATTTTACAAGAACTTAATCGCACCCAATATGATAACTTCATCATTGGAGGAGGACTTTTCACTACGCAACCAACCTTACATTTATACGAAGTATATTTACATTTCTTACAAGCAATATTGAATATGATTTCTTTGCCTTCTTTATATTTCATCACTGTCTTAACTTTATTCAACTTTCGTCGATTTAAGCTGCGTTCCAATATTCACACTGCCAGTATTAAAAACCTATAGTTTACGATAGAATATTGGAAAGCTGCTTAAGTGTTATCTTCAATTTTGCTTCTGTTTAAAATTTGCTGTTTGGTATTATTGTTTTATCGTCATTCTTTAAAAACGTTATTGCTTTATAGCTCATTATGAACGCATCATTCTCGCCAGGAGCCGGCGGAAGAATGACAGTCAGGAACGGAAGTCGCGTTGCATTCTTAGATGAAACAACGGATATAACAAATACAGAACAGATTAAATTAGAATTCTTAACTAATACCGATCCTTATTGCAACATATATGGTAACTTCTTCGTCAGCAAAGGTCTAAGAGAACAAGTTCTCAAAGTTCGAGCTAAGAAACGCTTCGGTCGCAATTTTATAGATGCATTGCAGCGTGCAATTAGTCGATTTCCGTATAAAACGGATTCGCAACTCATGGGTAAGTACTAAATTATTGTATAATTTAATAAAACGTATAATAAAACGTACGAGACTGTCCTCCTTCAGTTATAATAATAAATTCTGAGAATATGCTATAGAATAGCTGAAACTAAGAAACATGTTCCTTTTTATATACCTTGAAAAATTTGAAATTTTGGAAAAATCTAAACGCAAAATTATACGGTGCACATTAAATGCAACTGTCGATATAATTGTCTGAAACAATTTTCACGTACTTCACAACTCTGGCGTGATAGTTAGAAAAATGAGAAGATAACGCATTCGCTACGAGAAGTTTTTATATCTAATTAAGCTACAAAAAACACTTGTAAAGGCGTGTTTCTTGCATTCATATATGTACGTGTCTCTTATTTTTGTGTACCCAACAATATATTGAAAGTTCTTCAAAACAAAAATAAGATTTCGAGCAATTCAATCTCCTTTCAGGCTGCATTCCGATATTTACTGTACTGTCAGCAACTGCATGTCAGTACTGAAAATCTATACGTGACGTAAAATATAGAAAAATATAGATTTTCAGTACTGACAGTGAATATCGGAATGCAGCCATTGTCTCTCGTCGAAAAAAATTCACACCGAGATTTATTAATTAAGCTTGTCGCTAAATCATGTCCTCTATATCATCTGATCTCGCAGGTTTCGGCGGTACATTTGTAGTGAAAAACGGAGAAGCGTTACATCACGTTATACGAAATGACTGGACGGGTCAGCAGGTAACAAAGAAGGAAAAAATTCGTAACTACTGCATTGAATATTGCAACGTGCAAACGCCTGTGATGGGATTTGCCACATTTGTTAATGCAGACAGGCATGTTGTTAATATAAATCCAGGCAATCCAGGGTTAAAAGTAAAATCGATGTTCAAGCTTCAAAACTGATACACCTACATACGCCGTGATTTATTTATTAACGATGCTCGATGCTTTCCAGGAAGTTTCTCTTACTCGATCACATGCTCATGGTTATTCTAATTACGGTGGCGGGTATTATCATGGGAACGAACCAAACGATGATACGGAGTATTTGGGATATTTTTCTCCAGCGACCAAGCTCTATCGTATTGATCCTGTACCTATGTTCTATGAAATGGTAGACTTTTCTTGTTTATAAAATCATTAACAGGAGCTGCAACGTTTCGCTCTCGATCTGTTAATTATGATGACATTGCTGACTCGTATTTTTTTTTAATTTCTTTCAAGAAATATTTTTTATTTTTTTTTTAAGTCTTTTTTAATTTTTTTTTATCGCTCTTTTAATGTCTCTTTCAAATTGCCACTAAATTTTTTTTTTGCTGACTCATCTTTATTATGATTAATCTACATTTTTATATTAGCAAAAGATACAGAGCTTAATTGTTATCTGTGTAATATGTTGATTTTGACAAATACTGCAAATATTAATAGGCAACGAAACGTGTTTATTGAAGCCATATCAAATAAATTCGCCATGTTGTTTAATTAGATCACTTTGACAGATTGCAATCGAATAATGGTCGCGATGCTTTCGGTTGAGTAAGATATCCTATTCTCTGTCGATCACGTTCGCGGCTCTCTTCTTTCCCAAAAAACGATCTCTTAATTTTATCAGCAGTCTCTCCTCACGGTCGTCACTCCACTCGCCCGAATCTTCCTATAACGTCATTAATCCGCAATAATCCGTTGGTCGTCTAAGTTATGCTGATTGCGGACGGAGTCGCAGATGCGTCGACAGGCGGACGACGACAGTACAGCTTGGGCTAAGTGCCGATCATCTGCCGATCTTCTCGCGTATTCTCACCTCGGTGCTCTCGATATACATACCGAGATGAAGTTCAGTATAGAATCCACGGCTTCCTACAACAGTATCCACCCAGCTTATCACTATACCGAGCAGTTCGCCAACAACGGCGAAACTTATCGGGATGGTACCAAATGGTACGGGGTGTTCCTGGCATTTCTGTCAGGCACTTTCTTCACCATCAGCTCCGCTCTGGTCAAGGCGGTTCGCAACGTGGACCCCATGATTCTGCTAGCTATCCGCGCCCTGGCGCAGATCCTGACGATGGCCATCGTGGCCTGCAGATCGTCCAGCGATCTCTTTGGCCCTTCCGGCCGAAGAATACTCATACATTTTCAGGTAAAACTCGCTCATCCACTGATCTTGAATCGAGCACGATTATACCGATCGCCTACGAAGGAAATGAATAGGGAATCTCTAATTTGTACAGACCATTTGTACATCCATTAATTGTCAATATTTTTAATTTTATAACGTAATTAGTACTTGCTAAATTTGATTATACCGATACGGGATGCTTAAAAGAATGTTAACCCTTATGTTGTAGCAGTAATTTTTTTTAGAGAAACAGAACTGATAACACAAGACAAGACATCATAGTAACAAATGTATTTTGTCTTCAGAGTCCCACTTGCTCACCATTATTGTCAACACATTCTTGGAATCTTCTCCAGGTCTCCAGAACTCGGAGGCATATTTTTTTGAGGTATTGTTGCAATTACATTTGCAATTTTCTGTTTTCCGAGATCTTGCACATTGCAATGACGGTGAACAAGTGGAGATTCTTTGAAAACAAAATACATTGGTTATTATTATATCTTGAGTTATCAATTCTATTTTTCTGAAAGAATTACTTCCATATAAGTTAACATTTTTTAAGCATTCTGTTACTAGTTACTGTGACAGAAATTTCGGCCCAACGAAACTAATTGGTCTCTTCTTATCTGATTACGCATATGTAAATCATTACGCGCTTATACGCAGCTTTTCTACGACGTGTATCATATTAACTGTATTAAGCCGGAAAAGATCGGCGACGAATATTATTCATTCGTAACATCTGCGTCCGAATGCGTTAGCGAAGCTTATCCCGCCAGAAAAACTAAAAGACATAACGACGAAGCTTACGTTATTTAATATAGCGTGATATAGTGCGGATTTTCTTTATGTACTATCATCGATATAATAATGTAATGAAATAACAGTGTTATAATGTAATGAAACAAAAGCTTTTTTTTAGAAATACAGTGTAATAACAATAAACTGTTACAATAAACGCGTTAATAAATAATATCTCTCTTTTTATCCTGATAAAGAAGTCTACTACTCTACTATCAAATTAATTGTAATGAAAATTCTTTAGATTTAACAAGAAACGTTTATCTTCATTTCGAGCGGAGCACGTAAATTCTGCTTCTTTATCCGATTGCTATGCCGACTTATAGTTTTTTTTTCTCCAGGGCTTAGTAGGCGGCATGACCTTATCGTTGCTGTACTACAGCTTCCGAGAACTACCTCTAGGCGATGCGACCACGATCATCTTCAGCTCGCCGGTAATCGTCATCGCGCTGTCCTTCCTCTTCCTAAAGGAGCCATGCGGTGTTCTGCGCGTAATGGTCGTTTGTACGCTCTTGGCGGGCGTCGTCCTCGTTGCCAGACCACCCTTCTTATTCCAGGTAGTCAAAAGTAAAGAGAAATTGCGTAAACCAGGTGGCATATTGACCAATAATATCAAAGTACTATTCAACAAAGATGAGCCTCCTGACAGTCAAAGTTGAGTAAATATGCAGTGCGCGAGAGAGTACATCAACCTCTGCAAAAACTTGAGACAAAGAAGATATCAAATTCACAATCGAGAAATTATCAAGAAATTATCAGATTAATTTTAATTGAAGATTTCGAAGAAACGCGAATCAGGCTGTCTTTGCTCTCCATCCCTCAATCGATTTTTCTCCTCCAGATGCACCGCGCTGAGAGCTACAACCTTATGGGATATCTGTGCGCCATCCTGGCCACTATCTTCACGGCGCTCAACATCGTCGTCATGAGAAAGTGCTCGGAGATACATTACTCCATCCTGGTATTGAACCTGTCATGCTGGTCGTTCGTCTCCGCCGTGTTCTTCTATTTCACGGTGTCTGGTCACGGCATCGGTCACGAGCTCCACAAGTTCCGGCTGCCGCACGACTGGTTCACCTGGGGCCAAATTCTGCTGGTGGCGTTAACTGGCCTCACCGGCCAGGTGCTGGTGACCAAGGCACTGAAGATCGAAGGCGCGGGTAAGGTATCGGTCACCAGATCACTGGATATCATCCTGGCGTACCTGATCCAGGTTTACCTATTCGGCGAGAAGCCCACGTCGACCAGCTTGACCGGCGCGATTCTTATCATCTCCTCCGTCGTTTGCATGGGCTTTGAGAAGGAAATATACGCGGTCTGCGACTTCATTCCGTAGTCAATGGAATTAATCATTTGAACATTCGAATCTCGGACGCGAAGAACACAAGCGAGAATAAAATTGCTAAATGCGATCTTGAATTACGCTCTGTAAATCGTCGGTTTCTCATGACGACGATAAATCGCAATTGGCAAAATTCAATTTCTTATACTTTTTAAAAAAATCACAGACTAGTCAGAACATTACGAAATATCAAAACGCTAAATACTAAAATAAATTTTTAACGATAGTATTAAGATCAACGAACATTTAATCGTTCAATTTCTCATTAGAACAAGCTTCTAGTATCACACGTCGAAGAGGTCCCGATTCACAAATAACATTCACTTGTACATGCATTCTCTTTGTCTTTTCTGTACCTCTTTCTAATATAGGTATTCCAATTCTTAAAGTGAAAATATATGACAAACATCAATCATCTAGAATTTCGATGTCGATAATAATTGTAATAGTAATAATAATAATAATAAGTTGTAGTGATAGTAACGATAATAATATCAATATTAATAAAGATATATATAATCAATTTAATGGCGAATCTATACTTGCAAATATACAGGGTGTCCGAAAAATCGCCTACTCCACTTCGGGAGGTGATTCGGGACCCAAAAACAAGCAAAAAAGTTCATACAAACATAGGTCCGGAAATGAGCCGTTTCCGAGTTATAGCCACTTTTATGTTCAAAAATCGTAAATTTTTATTTTTAATTTTTTTTAATTACAATTACCAAATTCTTTCAAGTTTCTGTCTACATTTCGAAAAGACGCTATTCCCGGTACATCTCGATTTGGAAAAGACTAGATGTATAATCTTCTTGCCTCGGCAGCATTACTTTGAGCAAGACCATACATAAGATGCATATCAGCTAATTCATTAAAACTTAAACGATCCATTGATATGAATACGGAAAGATTAGATACAACCTAAAAGTAAGGTGTTGTTAAATAATAATTTGAAACTTATTGAAAAGCCGTGATTTACTTACTGATTTTGAATAGGCGTGAAAACAACTGATTTTAAGTAGCCGTGAAAACAACTGATTTTGAATAGCCGTGAAAACAACTGATTTCAAGTAGCCGTGAAAACAACTGATTTCTTTTAAAAATAATGTAATCGTATTTACAAATATTGAAAAATTGAAAAAAAATAAAAAAATTAAAATTAAAAAAATTCAAAATATTTAAAAATAAAAATTTGTAATTTAAGAAATAATTAAGAAAGAGGGATGCCAAGCGGATTCTAAATTACGATTTTTGAACATAAAAGTGGCTATAACTCGGAAACGGCTCATTTCCGGACCTATGTTTGTATGAACTTTTTTGCTTGTTTTTGGGTCCCGAATCACCTCCCGAAGTGGAGTAGGCAATTTTTTGGACACCCTGTATATATATATATATATAGGTGATATAGTTGGATAGAAATGCAATTATTCAATAGGAAAGAAAGAAAGGTACAACTACGATTAACAGTAAACCGCTATACCATATCCAAGGTAATATAATTATTTACATTGTATATACTTTCTCTACTATCGTCCCTGACGAAACACGTGTGGACGTGCGCCATCAGTGCTATTAAATGTCGCTTGACAACGGACACTACCTACTCTTTTGACAGTGTGCTTACAAATGTATATATATATACTTCAGAGCTTAATTTATACAATTCGAGTGGCAAATGTAACGCAAAACACATTTTCTTCCTTGCGCTGTTTCTCTTATTCTCTCTCACACGCACACATGCACTTTGGTGCTCTTACCATCTTTCTCCCTCTTTCGAACCGTGTGAAATCATCATGCATTTTGTTATATCTTCTATGGCTAATCTTACTCTACGTTATGCCTTAAAATTAAAGAGAAGTTGCACATTTAATTACATTATGTATGAGTGACTTCTCGCGCTTGAAAAAGGTATGTGTACATTTATACTTCACATATATAACGTTGCTTCATTTCGCTTCGCTCTGCCCTTTTATTTTACATTTTTCTTTCCGCTTCGCAGCTTGCACCACCTACGGCCAAGACGCATCTTAGTCTTTTGATGTAATCGCATTTGCGCCTAATCTACCCTGCGGCAAGTACGTCACGCGGCTCAATTTATTTGGATAAATGTACGATCGAGGGTACATCCGTAGCGACGTAACACAGGAATGTAATCGCGCACGGTAGAGTCCTTTCGCACAGAAGAAGGGCGAGGATCGAACGATTTGCTCACGTAATTCTCGCTTCAACACGCCTCATGTGTGTATGTGTAAATATATATGTATATATTTACATATTCTTCCGATATTGTTTTTTTTTCTTTTTATCTTACATTGGTCATGATTTTTGTCCCTGAAGCGCAATTTTTGCGACTGTACAAGTGAGGGACACCTCGTGCTGTTACACTAATCGTCTCGCCTTCTTCCCTCACACGAAGTGGCTCTGCTTCGTGTCGTACATATATATAAATCTATATAATATTGCTAAAAGGAAGTTGTGTGTGTGTGTGTGTTAGCCTTGTCGTGCAGCATGGTGGCATATGCGGTAGAAAATGCTACGATACAATTAAGCGCCTCTCAAACGAGATCACAAAGATCGGATAAGATCGCGCCGGACAGACCTTTTTATCACCGATTTCTTCAGCAGTAACTGACGCTCATGACAGATTTCCAGATGTCTAATAAAAGGAATCTGATCGCTGATATAAAAAATAAAAAGAATAGTCCTTGACAGACGACAAATCGACTACAAAACTCTATATCACTTTCCTAAACATCCATATGATTATCTCCTGTTTTCTTATTACACTGCAAAGTTTTCCCTCGCCGATGCGGTCTCGTCCAATCTCACGACATCCAAAAGACCCTTTTCACAGATTTGCTCTCGCCAACATTTTATTGACCGTCGAATCTCCCCCGTTCTCGCCAAAATCCAATGTTTCTTCGACCGGCTCTAGCTCTTTTTCCCTCCCCGCTGTCGTGGAAATAAAAACAAAGTTCTGGATAGACAGATAGGCACTGCACGCCGCCGAGTCTCATCACAGTATCAAACAATAAGATGTACATCTTACCGCGAAAAAACGCGCGTTTCAAGAATGCGAAAATTTTTATCATATTCAAAATACGTTTTAGCTACAAAAATAGGGCACGCGTTCGTTCCTTTTTTTTTGCCACTTTACCTTTTCTCCCTTTTTTGTTTTTCAATTTTTTTTTTTAATTGATTGCCTTAATTAATGCCGTGGAGGTGTAAATACAAATGCCTAAAATACACTTGTCAACGTCGAGCTAAAGATACATTTGGATGTTTCTCCCTTTTTCCTAAACATTCAGCAAACAATCGTTCCACTACAGCATATTATGCAATGTGCGTTATTCTCTCTTTTTCTCTGTTTTGTTCATTCATTCATTTATATTCTCTTCCCCTCCCCCTCTATCTCTCATTCTATCAACGTTAAAGTTATATCGTACCGTATAACACAAAAATGAATTCGTGTTTCCGATAACTAATACTTCGAATACACGATACGATTAATAAAAATATTACTATCAAGATAACGTTATCAGAATAGTTCAAAAAATTTGAAAGACGGCAAAAGTATACATAGGATTGAATCTAACTCTTCATCGTCAGAACTGTCTCGCAAAAAAATTGAATAGATCTGAAAAATATTATCTCATACATCACACTTATTCTTGAATTAATTATATAAATTTTAGAATCATAATTTTCAAAAACATAGTGTTCTTAATTAACGAATAATGGAGTTAACTTACGCGAATATTTATGCGATAACAACGGGGATGCATTAATTAAATAAATGAATATGGGGAAAACTCGTGGATCTGATAGTGAGAAATATACGTCTTCAAAGAGCCTTAAAAAGTAAACGTGAAACGTATTAATCTCTCGCATGCACCGACGTATATTTCTTTTTAACGTTTCTATTCCGTAGAAACTTAAATGAGATCTCTTCCTTATGAGATTTATAATAGCCATATAAAAAAAGAGATCTGAAGTAGATAGAATTCATAAACTCGCAGCCATGCATAACGTAATAGAATAACAAATTTATAGTCATTTATTATACGTTGAAACAGCCATGTGGCATTTTATACAATTTTGAATGTATATACATATACATATATATACATATACATATACATATATATACATATACATATACATATACATATACATATACATATACATATACATATGTATATGTATATGTATATGTATATATATATATATATATATATATATATATATATA
>NW_020220948.1:60952-76639 GCF_003070985.1 Temnothorax curvispinosus | reverse complement strand
TATATATATATATATATATATATATATATATATATAGTGTATGTATGACATGTATACATATATATGTACATATTACATATTCATACATGATATATACATATACATGTATATATTATTTTTCTATGATACCAAAAGAAAGACAGCTTATATAAAAATATAACTAATGTATATACAAGAACATAAAGTCATTAAATCGGTAAAATCTGACGTGTCAGATCCAACGAAAATCCAATTTTATATGATAGTGAGTGCGGTGATTGCTTAGTGTTCGAGACAGTGCTTACATCAGAACTGATTCTCCAACTCTCTTTCTCTTTGCTCTTGCAAAATTATAATATAATTATAATAGTACACGGTCGCATCTCATTTAAAGAACTGATTCCAAAGCTTATCTGATCACTCGCCATACATACACTACAAATGGATTACAAATAGAAATTGACATTCACACAAAAGTATCCTACGTGCAATGTTGTACATTTCTTCTGTGTACAGTTAATCTTTCTTTTTTTGGAACCACCCAAGTCATATCTTTGACGATTTTTATTAGAATCGTCATTAATTCGTCCAGTGTTTTATACACTCATATATAATCTTTTGAAATTGATATTGCATTTATTTTAATATCTCTTGTCTCGTTTTTGATACAAATAAATATCTTCTTTAATCCCACTTTCTTCCCTTCAGAGAGAAAGTTAGATTGATAGAATAACAAACGTATAATTACAATAATAAAGATTTCACGACACACGCAGACGTTATCCTATATGAATTGTAATTAACAAGTACTAAAATAAAGATCGCTCGCAGCGGTATTCAACATTTTACTCCTTGCCTCGATAAGCGAGCCAAAAGTAAAACTCTGAATTGAATTATCGTCATAAACTAAACTAATTATAGTCAAAATAACGTCACTATAAAGTATAATCATATCGATGTTTAGGATCCCTTTTTTCCATCTTTATATTTTCACATCGTTCATAGATATATGTATATGAAAAATTGTACTGTGAATGTTTATGTAACTCGTATTTTTTTGTTTTTCGATCCAGCACGTATCATAATACTTTTCGGAATAGAAAATTGTAAAACTGCAATTTCGTCGATGTGTCGCATTTCAGTATTACAAATCCTGGATCAAACAAAATTGCAAACAGTGACAAAAGGGACACAGTAACGAGTTGCGCGCGTCAAATATAATGTAAAATAAACTTCATAATATATTACGATAAATATATGTTGTGTATTTCACGTGCATATGCGATATATACAACGTATATATACATATACATGCATTATTTTACAGTTCCCGGGATTGGACACATCTTGTCATAGTTTGATTAAATCATTTATCCGTACACTTTGAAATATTAGAAAAAGATGAAACTTGAGTCACTCACGATATAATACAAAGAAACGGTTCCTGGGCGATGTTAATCGAATTAAAAATACGCGAAATATGAAAATTCGAGTGCATCTAATGAGTTATAAGTAATTGAAGGAATCGCAATGTTCGATAGAGAATCAAAGAATAAAAAGTATAAGGAAGAAGGGAAAGAGTGAAGGATGAAGATAATGGTGGTGTTGATAGAGGGAACGATCGTCGCCTCCTAAAACAGCAAACCTATCCGTGATAACCAACTATGCGATTCGATTAAACAAATATACTTAAAGAAGTAGAACAAACCTCCGCGCCGCTCATCGGCTCGGACAAATTATTAAATCAAATGTGTATCGGTACGTGTACCAATAATTCGGCACGGCTAGAGAACACCGCGGAGCACATCTCGCACGTATACTCCAATGTGTCCGGTATTATCGTTTCTGGGACATCGTCTACCGGCGCGATAACACTATGGATAGTCATCATCCTCGTTTGCGATGTCGATTCCACCTTGACACTGAGCTTAACGTTGTCCCTATTGCCCATCTCTCGCACAGTGCTGTGTGGCAATATGCTCTCAACCTCGTCGTCATCCTGAGCGGTAATGACGCTCGCTTCAAAAGCTACTTCCAGATTACTACCATCCACTGCGTGTTCCATCAGTCGTGCCGGATCGCCGCTGTTCTCCATGGTACTGTTATTGTTATTATTATTATTCCGTAACTGTAACACCTGCAGTTGTTGCTGTTGTTGCTCTACCACGTTTGTTTCGATCAACGTATTCAATACCTTCTTCACTACTGGCTGCTTCTGCCGCTTGCTCCTCTTTACGGTAGACGATCTTTTCTTGTTTGCTGACGCCTGAGTTTTACCAAGAGCTAAGATATTACCATTGTTGTTTCTGCGACTGTCACTTGTGGCCTTTTTCATGCCTGGCTCTTGCTTGACGTTAACAGCCAGTAGCTGCTGTGTCGACATGGTAGACGCATTCTCCTTGGTCGATTTTGCCGGAAACGTCGCCGGCGTGAGCTGTGATTTACCTTCAACGTGATAACTGACGTTCTTTGTGCGCGGCCGATTCCGTTCGCCACCTGGAAAGATGCCGGACTTATGCTCATTCGGCATGACCTTTGGTGTCCGGGTAACCATTGTCTTCGTCTTCTGGCCTTTCTTGGCGCCATCGCTGCCCACCTCGACCGGCACTCGCGTCTTCTGTGTGTGAATCATCTTCGGTCGGCCTGACTGGTTCGATGTCTGCGCTTCTTGCTTCTTCTCATCCTTGCGTAGCTTCTTCTTCGAGACCTTCGATTTGGATGCATTTAACTTGGAGTTACTCACAATCGAGTTTATGTTCTGTAGAGAGCTGTCAAAGCCTTTCAGTAGTTTCTCATAGCCTTCCTCGACGTTCGATCGTTGTTTGTTCTTCTTGCCAAGTTTCCGCTTTGTATTGTCTTCCGAATCGGAACCTCCAGTGCCAGTGCCAGTGCCAGTGCCAGTCCCAACGCCAACGCCAACGCCAACGCCAGCGCCAGTGCCAGTACCGCCGCTGCCGCCAACACCACCACTTCCACTGATATTACCGGCGGTACCACTACCGGTACCACCACCGGCGCCACCGCTATTTTCCATCATGTCGTATGTAAACTCGTCTCTACGTACCACTGTATTCGTCTCAAGTTTCGTTTTGCGCCTTCTCTTATACTTGCGCGGCCCACTCTGTGGTTGGCGTCTCAACGCAGTGTTGTCATCGCAATGTTGCACTATATGTGCCACTATTTGCTCAGACGTGCTGTATGACTCGCCACATACCTTACACAAATATGGCGTTATACTGCCCACGCATTTTGGATCTGGACCGGAATGATGGGCGCGCACGTGTTCCCGGAGAACCACCTGTAAGAAAAAGAATACATATTTTAAATTTGATTATTCTAATCAAAACGGAAGTGTACAATTTTTAGAACAATTTAATTTTGTTCGTGCTTTAAAATTGTACCACACGGCTAAATATTGCTACCAGATTAAAATTTATTTGGACTTGTAGTAATAGTTAAATATTCGCCATTTAAACCATAATAAAATAAAGAGGTTCATAAAATGAATAATATGAGGAAAATAGTACTCGTATAATATGCGTTACTATCTTTCTCTTAGTAATGTAAATAAAGTAAAACGTATGTTCGCTATTCGCACTTTCGTGCGTTTTAACTATCAACTTACTCTCTGATTAAATGCCCGAGGACAGATCGCGCACCCGTATGGCTTTTCGCCAGTATGGATGCGCTCGTGTTTTCTCAAGGTACCGCCGTCTGCGAAAGCCTTCCAACAGAATCGGCAACCATACGGCCTCTCGCCAGTATGGATACGTATATGGATCTGCTGTGAGCTGCGACTACCAAAGGTTTTCCCGCATTCGCGGCATGGAAAAGAACGGCCGCCCAGTTCCCTATTATGAGAATGACGGTGGCTTACAAGAGCCCGTCCGTCGGGGAATTCCTCGCCGCACTCGTCGCAAGCTACCATTTTGTTACGGTGCGATACCATGTGTCTGCAAGCAATATATTTGCAATTAAATAGGAAAATTTTATATAAAGAATGAAAGTTGTATTTTTATCAAAGAGATTAAAAATGAATTTAATATTTTAATGTAAGCGTTTGTGTGTGTGTGTGTGTGTGTGTGTGTGTGTGTGTGTGTGTGTTATAATGTACAAAATACACATGCCAGCAAAATTAAAATTTTGTCTTGTTATACTATCTCATTTATACCTTCGTAAACGAGCTTTACTGTGGAAACGCTTCACGCACTTTGTACAACCGAAAGTCTTATCGACATTGTGTATCCAAGAGTGTTTCAGCAAACTGCGCTTGTCCTTGCAAGTTTTTCCACACAGCGTACACGTATTTGGCGGCGCGTTCTCAGCGTGATTCTGTCGCACATGCTCCGCAACTTCTGCTTCATCACGGCATCTTGCCCCGCACAATAGGCAACGACGACTAGGAGATCTAAATTACCAAATAAGTAAATGCATGCATATAAACGTGTTCCTAATGTGTTCGATTCAGAGAAAAGAACTGAAGTCATTTCGCATATATATATATATATATTTCTATTATTAATACTAGTTCGAGTAAATTATGAGTAAATTATTAATACTCGACGAGTAAATTATGAGAAAACACTTGATAGTAAAATTGAGTACTACTAATTTTGCATTGATCGCTAAATTAATGAAAGTTGTGGGATACCTTGAAGCATGAAGTTCCGCATGTGCTAATAGTGCTAGAGCTTCCGTGAACTCTTCTCCGCAAACATTGCACATGTGATGCTGACTGGAACCTTCCATTGTGTCCATCTCCGTCTTTATGTGAATTCTATATGTACGATATTAAACTTTACATAAACAATTTTTTAATATTGACACTCTGGAATACTTGATGCAAATTTAAAATACTTACTTTTGATGGCGTTTAAGTAGATCTAAACGATGGAACGGTACCGCGCAGGTGCTACAATAAAACTCGCCGATCCTCTCGTTGTCGCCCGTGTAAGTGACGTCATTTTCATATTCCTCTGCATCAGATATCTGTTGGGGAATGGTGCCACCGTGCTTTATGCGTACATGTTCTCGCAGACTGTTGACATCCCAGAACATGTCGCCGCACGACGTGCACTCGAACGGACTGTCGCCACCGTGAACGCGCGCGTGTGACGCAAGTGCTTTCTCCCTAGCAAAGCTGATACCACAGGACTGGCAGACGTACGGCTTTGTTGGATCGGTGATAGGCCACGATTGTGGCTGCTGTCTGCCTGTGGCAGACGATATCTCCTCCATCTGCCACCTCGAGCTAGATGCGTAATTGCCACTGCGTGCAAAATAACCATCGGTCAGCTCATCCTCGTAGAAAGATAGCGCGTCCTTGTAAGCATCGTCTGGTTTATACACATACTTGCCCATCTCTATCTTGATTTCCTCGGCATTACGTTTTGGCATACCAGCGGCGGTGTTGTTCTTCCGTTTGCGAGGCACGCTCGATTGCACCTTCTTGCGCCTGCCTTTGTTACCGCCAGTCGACACGTCCTCCTCCTGCTCGGCAACCAGCAAATCCTCGTCATTCAGGTCATCCTCGAGGCCGTCTTGCGACGACGGAGCGTACGCATGGACCTTCAGGTGATTGTTTAGATCACACTTGCGTACATAGCGCGATCCACACAGATTACAACCGTATGGCCGATCTGTCTGGTGTGCCACAATGTGATTCATCAGATTCGCCTTCTTTCGGAACCTACGGCTGCAAAAGTCACATGGATACGGCCGAGCGTTCTGGTAAGAATCCTGATCGATCGGCAATGGTATTTCCATGTCATCGTACTCCAGGAGAGTGTCATGAGTCACCTTAGCCTCTGGAATCTCGACCCTTTAAGTAAAATAATTTGTTAATACACACAGTACACAGAGATACAAAAACATTCCTCAGGTTGAAACAGCGAGAAGATAAAGACTTCGTTAAAGGAAGACCCATTATTTTACATATCTGTACAGAAACTCACCCGTCATCTGGACCGGGTCTGTCCCAGTTGTCAGCTATTACTTCCTCGGTGACTTGTATGTTCAGATAGTCGTGCCCCTGATCTTGTGGCACTATGTAGATCGATTCCATATCGTTGGTCTGAGGTACCATCAGGATCTCGGACTCGGCGGCAGGTACTACGTCGGGAACAGACTCGACGGTTTCCTCCACTGTTACCTCCTCGCAGGCGCCAATCACCTCCTCCTCCGATGCGACCAGCTGCGCCTCTAGGCCGCATATCACCTCCTCGTGAAGCTCCACGTCTCCTACCCATTGTAGATTCAGATCACCGCTGACGTCCATTTTGTGTGGCTTTTCAACTACTTGATGACTGAAATCACTGGCGACGTAAGAGAGATCAGTAAGCTGCACGCTTCGCTCTAACCGTCCAGCGTGTCGCCGCAAATGGGCCGATCCTTGCGAATGGAACGCTGGACTCGCGAACCCGCAACGGTCTCGCGATCGACGGAAATCCACTTATTGCAAAATTTGCGTTCTTATCGCAAAATCGTCCGACATTACGAGGAGCCCTCGAGACAGTGTCAAGACGATCGGTCGCGAGATTAGTTTCCGCGCGCGCACACGAGTTATCCACCGCGGATCCGAGGTTACATCACGCGGCGAGTCGCCGCGGAGCACACCACACGGCGCCTACGCGCGACGACGACGCCTTCGCGTTTCCCTTCCGTGGGGCACGACGGGCGTCGACGGGAACGCGACAGTTCACAGCTCGGACAAGCTCGCGAGCAACACACACCGAACCTACCGAACACCTCTAGCTACGACGAACAATTATTGGCAGGCCGCCGTTCCCCTCTCCCACCCGCGCCACCCGACTCCTCGTCGTCGCCGTTGCGGGTTGCGGGACAAACGATAATCGCGCAATGGCAGTGGCGCGACCGTCCCGAGCTCGCCCCCCGGCCGATCGACGTCGGGCGTCGAGCCGCGTCTCGACGCGGGCCTGAGGTTATAATTATTTAGGTTATAACGAACGTTGGAGGTTATAACGAGAGCGAGATGCGCCGCGTCCTCGGGAACGTGGCGTCGCGACGCCACCGGACGAGGAGTGCCGAGTGGCGCGACGAGCGGCGTTGGCGGTGGCGGCGGCGGCAGCGACGACGACTGACGACGACTGCGACGATCGCGACGGTGATCAGCGGTGGTGACGATGACATCCGAATGACAGTCAGGCTAACCGCGAGCGGTACCGTCCAAGCGAGGCTGATCCTCGTCCTCGCGCGACGGAGTTTCTTTTTCGCACGCGCACTCTTTTCCCTTTCGTCGAAGCGAGTCACACCAGGCGGGCAGGCACAGGCACACGCACACGCACACACAGGCGCGCGCGCGGATCTCAAGCGGAGGCGCGGCGTCGCCGCGCGGACGCCACGCCGAGCGTGACCGGCGCGCGAGACGTGGACGCGGAAACGGACGCGACGGCCGCGGCGCGATTCTACTTACTGTTTCGAAGCTCCAAACGTAACGGCGCAGCCAGCGACCTAACCAAAGAGCGCTCGGTCCCGCGATCGAGACGAGCAGCGTCGACCTTCGCTTGTTTTCAATCCTGGTGGGGGATGCGCGTAGAAATAAACGTGACAAAATGGCGGCTCGTGCGGTGCATGCGCGCGCGCAATTACGAGCGCCGGCATGGGTCGTGCGTAGAAGCGTAGATGGGAAACTCGACCGCGCCACTGCGCGGCCCCGAAAGCCACGCTTCCAAATGATCGGCGACCAATGAGATATTCGTATCCGATCATCCATTGGGAGGACTCGCTTTCGAGGGATTTTGGAATGGGACATTTTTTGTACTTGGAAAACGGATCCCATTGGATGTTTTCCATTGAGAACGTACTCTATAAAAACTCGATACGAAAACTTCAGTGCTTATCTACAATAGGTGTTTTAATAGGTGTTTTACCCTAAGCCCTAAGAAATTGACCAATCACGGTCAATTATTCTTCTCAAATTCAACTGTGATTGAACAATTTCTTAAAGCTTAGGACTTAAAACACCTATTGTAGATGGGCATTTAGTCTGAATAGTCTGAAACTCTGAAGAAAAAAATTGGATGCTTTGATTCGACCGTCGTCCGTCCATTATTGAATAGCGTTATTTATTACTCCACCTCCCCCCCCCTCCGCCGTTTCCGTGACAAAGTCGAAAGTTTTTGTTCTCTGTGCATGCTTTCCGCATGTGACACTAGATAGATATAATATAAACGTTAGACGTTAAAGAAAAAAAGAAAAGGATAAAAAGGTTCAAAAAAACCCGCTACAAAAGAATAAACTTTGTTATCTACAAAACTAACATTAATCCAACAAAATCTACAATCAATTTAATCAATCAAAGGTTGTTCTACATAGAGGTTTTAGTGCAGTGGCAGTAGGGTACTGGTTGTAAGGGCCTAAGCAGAATGGCTGTCTTGGCAGTGTTTTATTATGCCTTAAGTCTTTGTCTTATGTAACGCACAATGCTGTACAGTTATGGGCCTTCTACCACTGTTATGACCTGCTACACCGAAAAGCGCTTCCCTGAGACGTACTGCTACTGCGTTAATACCAGCTTACAACCTCTATGTAGAACAACCTGTTGCTATAAATGTTTAATCCAGAATTGCAGTAACGAAATCACACAAAATTTCACTTATATTTATATAATATAATTATATTAATGTGTATTAGATATAACTCATAGTGATGTACTAATAAAATATAAATAAACATACAAAATGGAATAATAATATCAATACAGGATCGATGGATTAATATACCCCCGCGAGATATTCTTAGTATTTTAATAGCCGCAACTCGCCAAACATGGAATATATATATATATATATATATATATATAATTATTAAAATGTGCATTTAATCAACGCCTAATAACTTAATTAGATCGGCATCGTGAGAAAACGAGCGATGTTACGAGAGAAATAATCTTGATATCTTTTACATTTCATTATTCGCAGCGCGCTACCTTGACAGCAAATGTATATTCTAAAAATGTTCAGAGGATATCGTAAAGCAAGATGTTATAAGGATGTTCTCCATATATTAAGACATCCTTAGAATATTCTATAGATATACAGGATATTAATGCTGTTAGGGTAAACGCACATATGACAGAAAATATGACATATAATTATCAAAATGTACATTTAACGCCTAATAAGCTGACATTGCGAGAAATAAACAGAGTGTTGCGAGAGAGGAATAATTTATTTACATGTTACGTCGTTACGCGTCGCGTTATCATATATCATATCGGTGCAATCAGTGCGCTCGCTGCGGCAACGCGTCGTTGATTCTCTCCGCGACGATAGTAAAAAAAAAAAGGGGGAGAAAGAAAAATATGATTCGTCATTGCGTCATTCGCCTCGCGACTCGCGAGGCAGATATAATCGCGCGTACTCCACGATAACGCGCATCGTAGCTCGGCGCGAGATGAGGAAACGAGTCGTGATATTCGGCTGCACCGGGAACACTGGTCTTTGCGCTCTGAGAACCGCCGTAGCAAATGGTAAGTCTCTTCCGATCGCTCGTTGCGCGTCTTTTTTGCGGCGGCCGGCAACGATGCGGCGATGATTCGGAATCTTCGCGATTGCACCACGTTACACCTTTCACGCTCGAAATAAAGCAAATATATACATATAATTAGATATTAGAGAGAAAAAAGGAAGAATGGAAAGTTACAAGAAGCTCAGCTACAAAGAACGAACCTAATTGTTAAAGAGTCTCTCGAGTCCCTCGTTCCGTCACTCGGGAGTGACGACAATTTGTATGGAGATCAGCAATTGTCGCGACAATTTAGACCTCATTTGCGAGTTATATAGATTTATTTTTAAATTGAGCGATCTGTAAGATCAGTAATTATATCGATAAAGCAAGATGTTTATGCAAGATGTTTATACACATATATATGTGAGGCTACATTAAAATAAATAGTACAATTAGTGAGTAGTTAATTTCTTCCCAGTAAGCAAGAAACATTTTAACTACATTGCAGCAACGTTGTAACGTTAATGCAATATAGTTAAAATGTTTCTTGACGTTTCTTACTTACATAAATCATCGTATATCTTATTGTGTAACTTTGTGATTGCGTGCATAATGTATTAACTTTTTATCTATTTAAATCAAGTGTTACATCAACGTTTTTCTCGATTGTCATTGTTATTTAGGTCTGGCGGTGAGAGCTTTTGTAAGAGATGAGGCCAAGATTCCCGAAGATCTTAAGAGTGATGTCGAACCAGTTGTTGGAGATGTTACTAATGCGGAGCAGGTTGCAAATGCGGTAGCTGGTAGAGACGCCGTCGTGGTAGTGCTTGGTACCGGGCATGATTTGAGTAAGTAGTACATATATTTTTCAATATTTATACGTACATGTACATCTTTCGTTGTTGTCTTATAAGATACTTATTTGTTTTATGCTACTTTAAGGCCCTACTACCGTGCTATCTCAAGGCATGAAGAATATAATAGACGCCATGAAAGCGCACAATGTTGAGCTGGTTTCCGTATGCTTGTCAGGTAAGGTATAATATTGAAGAAGAAGGAAAAAAAAAGATAATAATAGAAATATATTATTGCGCCCAATCTTGCATGATTGCTCAAAAAGATATCTTTTTGGCACTCTTGACACCCTTGGAACTTCTTAGGGAACTTGAGTCTAAATATTCAACTTTATTGTATATATGCTTACTTTTCTCCACTAATGTCTGTCATTGTCTTTCAGCGTTTTTATTCCTCAAATTTGAAGCAGTCCCGGCTATATTTAAAGATTTGACTGCAGATCATCAGCGCATGTTTGATATGATCAAATCGAGTGGTTTAAAGTGGGTGGCGATACTGCCACCACACATTGCAGGTATGTTTAGATAATGAGAGATGACGAAGCATGATTTTCTCGAGAAATCTCACGGATTTCATTTTTCTCTCCAGACACACCAAAATCCAAGTACACCGTCACATTCGATTCTTCACCTGGACGAATAATCTCCAAACACGACTTGGGTGCGTTCCTCGTCGAGTGTCTCGACAATCCCGATTATTACCAAAAGGTCTGCGGCATCGCCACGTCATGATGCGAGAAGAGGAATGTAGGGATATATAAATAATAAGATGCATGTATTTTTTCTAGTGGAAAAATAAATATGTATATTTATGTAAACTGTTATCACGTTCGATAAGTTTGGCATTTATGCAATTGACTCGATTCGCACGAGTTGGATGGAAAGAAGCAAGCGTGTTAAGCGCATTTGTTTTCTGTCGCTGGAATATGAGAGACAGGGAAAGAATATTTGAAATAAATAGAGGCGTATTCTCTGACGAGGAAATTTGCTAAAAAGCTGAGGACGAATCTGCCTGCTGATCATCCATAAAATTAGATTTATAAAAATAGCTGTATTATAAAGTTCAAAAAATAAGTGCGGCGCTCTATTTTGCAACTTATAATAAGAACAGAATTGAAGTATCCAGTGCTTCGCGTCGCCCGACCGAGCTGGAAAGACAAATGCACGTTCATTCGAGAATGATTTCACGTTCCGAAAAATCGTTTATATAATTGATATGTATAGTAGGCGTCATTAATGCCTTCCACCTGAAGCATAGTACATGTAACGTGCACTATAGAAATCCCAAGAACACAGCTAGGAAGGCATTAATGACGCCTGTACTAATGAATATGTTTCCCCTAAACGAAAAGGCTGAAATTCTTCGTTAAGCAATGTGCCAATTCATCTAATCCTACTTCTGTTTTGGTCTACTTGAATCGTATTCATTTTTTTTCCCCTTTAAACATCTAATTTCAATTGACGTGAAAGGTCTCTCGTTGACGTGAGCGGAACGCGCGGAGCACGTTCTGAAATTTTGATGTAACGCTAGTATCACAATTTTTTCACCATGTGCGTCTTTTGAGACAGCATACGCATGTCGAAAAACTTTGACAATTGAAACGCCGGCATCGGGGGCGGCGGTGGTGGTGGTGGCGGTTGTCCGGCGGACTGATCGCCGTTCCGTTCTTTGAATCTTGTCCTGCCGAGGGGCGGACTGGCGGTTATGATGTCGTTAATGCCGTAAGCTTTAAATGGATCGCACACCTTGTATCCGTTCTTGTAATAAAACACTTCCTGACCGTCCGTCTTTAGGTAGATGTTCTTCAGGCCTCTTTTTGCGACGTACTCCTCCACGCCGCGCAACAGTCTAGATCCTAATCCTCGAGATCTACACCGATAGTCGATTACAACTAAAATATCGCAGATATGTAGTTTCCTTTACGGTTTACTATGTGGATTTAACTTGTATTAACATGTGTTTTAAATTAATTTTCCTTGTCAATTCTAATGCCGTGTACGTGTAATTAAAGCTGCTGTCGTTCTTGCTTTTGCTTACCAGACTCTATGAAGCAGCTGACTTTCGATCTGGCCACCAGAGATATCTTGCAGTGCCCGAGAACCTTGTTCTCATCGTTAATTAGAACCAGACACGTGGGAAAACCGTCGCAAGATACATTCAGAGATTTCATTCTGCAATGAAACGATACAAAAACTGTCAGTTCGTTGATATATCCTTACTGTTTTCCTAGATCTTATCTTTGAAACCAAGGAGAGAAGTAACACACCGTGCAGTCTCGCTTCGAGGCCATTCAGAATTAAGCAACTTACAACAGTCTTTGATCAAGTCAGGCCGATGGTGAAGAGGTAACACTACATACTTAACGTTACTTTCCGTCATATCTCGCCTGCAACCAAAAATGGATATTGTTAGACACATTTCAGAATCTGATTAAACAGATTATTAAAGATTCGTAAAGGATGTCGAAAGATTTATCTTCAAGTGTATATCACTCCTTTTTCACGTATATAATTATCCTAAATCTCTTTGCATTTAAATACATGTTCAATTTTCTATTGCATCTTTATATTTTTAAGTTTTTCTATTTTCTTCTATAGAAATATATAAAATTTGTTTCTCATTTATATTTTTATGTATCTCCTATGATATAGCCTTTTATCATTCTTGAAAGTAAAACTTCAAAGTATTTCCTTTTAACTAAACCTGTTAACACATCTACTTTATCCTCTGCAATCAAAAACTCATTTGACACACACACATATACCCACCTGTCAGCCCTAAAAATATATCCTATTATGATCCTATTATGTACGAAAACAGCTACACGAGCTTGCGATACAGCTATGAAATACTGCAAACGCCTATGAGTTTACGAACCTTAATTAATGCATATCTCCCTGTATACGTCTTATTTCCCTTAATCGAGCTGCACCTGACATACATACGTCTTCCTATCTCATATCTATATATAAATATATCTTGGATGCAGATGCAGCCGCGAGTACACATGTGTATGTACGATTACAGCCGAGCCTATCGTAGCGGAAAGTCTATCAAACTGTCGCGTGAGTCGCGTCGCATCTTGCCAGTTGCCACTGACAGGCAAGACGGCGAGGAGAGGATGCCTTTACCGTATATCTCTCAACGGAGGCGGAGGCCGAGAAGTCCGAGAACTCGTTCCCGCGTACTCGGACAGTCGGAGGCGGTGCTCGCCGGTGACGATGACCGACGTGGTGTCCCATCTCAAGTTTTCCGCTCCGGAATACGATATTTCGGGGCTTTATCCCCACCGCGTTCGCGTTATGCCGCATAATCTAATGCGGCGGCGTCTATAACGAGGCGCGCCGCCGCCGCCGCAGCGCCTGTCTTCTCGGATTTCCTGGGGTCCTCGTGGTTCTGCGTTTTCTGACGGCCTGACGGGCAGATCACCTCGTGTCTCGGTCCAAGTACCTCGGCATTTGGAGAGAGAATTTCGGAATGCAAAAATCGCTAATACATCAAATGACTCTTGACTGGAACGCGTGGACCTACTTCTCTTTTAAACGGGTTCTTTTATATGCTTGTTTTCAGCCCATCTCTGTATTATCTCACATCTCACATTGTATTTTCTGCTTGTAATACACACTCGTGATTAATTGTACGATTAATTTTACATGATTAATACGACAGGAAAAAGGAAAGCCAACGGCAGCTCCAGGAATACCTGGGTAGTGGTTCTCTAAAACGAGACAACACTTCCTTTGATATTCTGCATCTATATAATAATCTATTGGGGGTATAAACATATATTCTCCAATCGTTAATAGTATTTAATACTATAAATTCTGCAAGGTTTGGGATAAATCGACGATAATGATAATCGGTGACCAAAATGTTGGATTTAAGAATCCTCGATTGGGAGCAATTGAGGAAAGTTTCGCCCACGTGGCGGCCTACGAAAGTACGCGAAAAAGACGCCCGTGACCGAGTCTATTAATGTTCGCTCCGACGAGGAGAGAAAAAAGGGGAGACGACCCTTTTTCTTTCGGTGCCGCGTGCGTCCCATTTTCTCCCGTAACCTCCATTCTATTTTCGGAGTATGTGATGTGGTCCGCATTTCTCGCGCACGTGACACACCGCACGTGACGGCGATGTGTGTAAATTCGATTTGACAGGAAACTGCATTGTCAACGCGGCGGAGCAGACACAACTGCATTATCGTAGATAATTACAAAAAAAAATACGCTTTTCTGACAATTTTATAAGACTTTTAAAAAATTTTAAACGTCTTTCAAAGACGTTTTAATGTTCTCTGGATATCACAGATAATTTTTCGTGATTATCAGTGGCCCAATTGAAGAATATCAATATCATCGACTGTCGATATAAAGTTTTCGGCGTACTATACGTCAACAATCTCGGCCTGTAATGAAATTGACTTATTATGCTTTGTAAATAAGCATGGATATTTATGGCGCGATATTGTATGTAAGCTGCATTTTATTCCATAATATAATAATTATTATTCTCGTGTATGATCAAACACGACGTGAAATTTTAATAACGTGAGTTGTGCCTTCTAGGTTACGCGTTGCATCTTGCCGTCTGCCGCGAGTGCCGCGTCGTTCACACCACACGCGGAAGAAGAGAAGACGGCAGTTTTTGACGTGTCGTGACTGTCGTGTAGCCAAGTGTCGAACGGGAAATGTTGGATATACGTGCTGCGAGACGCACGAGTTCGTCGCTGTAACATGATTCAGTACACGAGTACATCGTACACCCTGGCCGTGTCCGCTGACACTTGTTCGTGACTCTTTCAATGCAAATGCAACAATACATCCCATGGTTTACGAAGTATAAATAAAGAAGGAGACATGAAAAGCGGTACCCAAGAAACTGTTTGCAAATCGAAAAATGCGACGACCTCGGAAGCGAACGAGAAGGAAGAGAGCGCGACGTATGTGAAGTGATAATTTTATCTGGATTGTTGTACTTGTGTTGATTGTATACTTTTCAGTGAAAAATGTGTCGAAAATGTGACTCTATTGTTTTCCCTTATGATAGAGATACCAGATGTTTTTCTCTCGACTAATGTCATTCTCAAAAGTTATATCTTAGATATTTTTGTTCTTTTTGAAAATGTATTCTTTATTTATAACTAGCTTAAACTTAGTTAACTAAAATCTATAGTTTACGTCACGTACACTATAGCATTTTAGTTAACTAAGGCTGCGTTCGGAATAGCACCTGTATATCTAGAATATTAGGGTGAGATGTCCATGTTTCACAGCAGCCTACATTTTTCACAGGGGTTTAGAAAGTAACTGTGCAAAATTTGATCCAGATTATTCAAAGGGTTTAGGAGTTAATGGGGACACTCAGATAGACATTCTAATTTATATATAT
>NW_020220948.1:3029-60852 GCF_003070985.1 Temnothorax curvispinosus | reverse complement strand
TATATATATATATATATATAATGATTATTGAAAATATGTGAAAATATTCTGTAATGTGACAGATTAACGTGAAATACATAAGATGATTATACAGTCTGTTTTTATATTTATAGGGACTGGTGGCTTATGTTCGGAGGTATAACTACGTTTACTTTGATCACTAGATTTTACAGAGTCAGGGAACCCCAGCATGTATGGTAAGAGAGATCAAGATAGGATCAAAGATCCTATCAATATTATTTAAGCTTTGTTAACTTTCTTTAAAGGGGAAGTTCTCAGAAATTGTTGGCTTTTAGTTGGGACGAAACACATTTCGGCAAAATGGGCAGTTGGTACATAAACAGGACGTTCTTCTTTGACGTGCATCCACCTTTGGGAAAGGTAGGTTTCTCAGAGAGAGAATTCTATCTAGGTAGAAAACTCAACTGTCATGAGACTGAAAAATATTTTATATTCTGTTTTAGATGCTCATTGCTTTGTCCGGATATATGACTGGCTATGATGGGACGTTTGCTTTTGAAAAACCAGGGGATAAATTTGAGAATGTCAATTACATCGGCATGAGAATTGTAAGTTAATTGAGCTCTTTTTTAATTAAAATTGAAAAAACGAGACCTATCAAATAATTTACAAAATTGAATGATATCATTAAAGTTGCAAAAAGTTAATCAAAAATATTTCCCGTCTTAGTTCTGTACAATTTTGGGCGCAACCACTGTCCCTCTGTCGTATCTTATTGTATGGGATCTTACCAAGTCGATTCGCGCCTCTACGCTTGCTGCCTTCCTCATTTTGTGCGGTAATTATAACATTTTTATGATTATAGATAATCCTAAATTTTTTGAAGATCAACGAAACGACTCGTTTTACATGTTGCAGATGTAGGATTGTTGACGTTGAATCAATATATTCTACTGGATCCCATATTGTTATGTTTTATGATGTGTGCGACGTGGGGCATGGCACGTGTATCGTCACTCCGAGATCGTCCATTCACGCGACCCTGGTGGTCCTGGTTGTCGTTCACCGGAGCCTCGCTTGCATGTACGATTAGCGTGAAATTTGTCGGGCTCTTTGTCGTTTTACTCGTGGGTCTTTACACCGCATACGAGCTCTGGCGAGAATTGGGTGATCTGTCCAAGCCTATTGTGAGTAGTTTAATAATAAGAACTTGATATCGAGACTTTTAACGTTGCGAGTAGTGCAAATTTCGCATTTTTATTAATTGACATTAATAATGTTAGTGATTAACGAACCAGTTAATGAGTTTGTGATGCTATTAATTTAATAATTAGTAACAGACCGAATGGACAATTGAATTTCCAAAGGACGATTTCAATTTTGTTTTTTACAGTCTTATGTGGGGAAACATTTGTTAGCAAGGTGCTTTTGCCTCATCCTATTACCGGTTTTACTTTACATGCTATTTTTTTATATTCATCTTTCCGTTTTAAATAAGAGGTAAGAATTATTGCATTGACATATAGGACATGCAATTTTTTAATAGCCTATTTCTATTAATGTCAAATATCTTCTGCTAATATTTAATTTACAAATGGACGTTATGGTTTTACTTAGCGGAAGTGGCGACGGCTTCTACAGTTCCGAGTTTCAATCGTTATTACGCGGAAATTCTTTATATAACGCGACGATGCCGCGACAATTGGCGTATGGTGCCACTGTCACATTAAAAAATCATCGCACAGGCGGTGGTTACTTGCATTCCCACTGGCATTTATATCCCGAGGGAGTTGGCGCTAGGCAGCAACAGGTTGTTATACATACGAATACTTATATTTAACACAAGATAGAATTAAAGAGTAAAATATAAATATAAAGTGAATTTAGATAGAATACATAGATTGATAAATTGATGTCAGCTATATTGAAATAAATGATATGATGCATATCTTATTTTAATCGAGAAAAAAAGCGAAAAATACGTATAATAATAGAATAATGATTTGAGTGGGCGACAATAGTGGGCAACAATGAGTAAAACGAAGTTCCTCTATTGTTAATTAACGTATCTGACGTATTACAGATTACGACCTATTCTCATAAGGATGATAACAATCTATGGCTGGTGAAGAAATTCGACACAGACGTCATACCGCCAGAGCCGGAATTAGTTAAACACGGCGACCTCGTGCGTCTGGAGCACATTACGACGAGACGGAATTTACATTCACACAAAGAGATCGCGCCGATATCGAAGAAGCACTACCAAGTCACTGGGTACGGAGAGGTAAGGTGATTTCAACGTGATTCTGACTGGCGTTAATTTTTTCATGAAATGTTTTTTTTTTGTTCATCAGAATGGTACGGGCGATGCTAACGACGTTTGGAAAATATTGATAACGAATGGAAGAGATGGCGACGTGGTGGAGACAGTGACAAGTAAATTAAAGTTTGTGCATTACCTTCATCATTGCGTGCTAACGTGCAGCGGCAAAACATTGCCGAAATGGTTAGTATTGATAGAAATTACATAAATTTAATTCTTTCGTAGCTCGCGTAAAACCAACTTTCCGTTGTACGATAAATTTTTAATTTGTGTAGGGGGTACAGCCAACAAGAGGTTTCCTGCAACCCTAACATGAGAGATAAAAATGGGTTATGGAACGTCGAGGATAATCAATACGCCAAATGTAAGTGAGCGACATAAACCGTTGAATTTATCGATAACAATTAAGGCGATTATAACACTGTCCATTTTTATTAGTACCAAACGTCAGTTTCCGAGTATACGCGCCAGGATTCCTCGACAGATTCTTGGAGTCACATGCCGTGATGTTGCAAGGCAATTCAGATCTAAAAGTAAAAGAAGGAGAGGTGTCCTCGCGACCGTGGCAGTGGCCTATAAACTACAGGGTAAACGATCAATTTTTACATTATTATTCGCTAAAGTAATGTCATTGCTATGGCGGGCTGACGGGGCAAATCCTGAAAGAAACCACTGTTTTTCTCTGCAGGGACAATTCTTCTCCGGGAATAATCAAAGGATATATTTACTCGGCAATCCCATTATTTGGTGGGGAAACATAGTCTTCCTCGTAATATTCATAATTCTTTACGTTCACGCTTCTGTGCGCGAACAACGAGGCTGTATCGATGATGCCGTCATGATGGAGCAGCGAAGAAAGATAACGCACGCCGGCAAGTGGCTCTTCCTCGGATGGATACTGCATTACGCGCCTTTCTGGGCGATGACCAGGGTGCTGTACTTTCATCATTACTTCCCAGCGCTATTATACAGTTCCATGTTGACCGGGATTACGTTGAATCACATCATTGAGAGCCTTCTACTGCTGCTACCCGGCAAAGTGGGAAATACGATTTATCATGTTGTTCTGGGAATCGTAATCTCCGGCACTGTATACAGGTAAAGTCTTTCGCTCAAATCTTACAACGTCGACGTAATTTTTGGAGTTTAAGGATCTTCGATCGGATGTAATTTTTATTAAGCTACATTGAAAGATATTTGATGAAAATTTTTTATTAAATATAAATTGCAGTTTTTATCTGTTCTCGCCGTTGGCTTATGGGATGGACGGTCCGTCCGCCATGGATCCCGACAGCTCGATGCATTCTTTAAGGTGGATGGAATCTTGGGAATTTTGAAACCTGATTTATTCAGCGTAACGGAAAGTATATATACTTGTTTCGCGGTATAATTAGTAATGCAGTATATTTTACACTACTGTATGTACTACTAAGAATACTAACTTACATCTTTAACAATGACTGAGATATTGGAAAATGCTCATCTTATTTATATTTTATATATATTCAAACTATATATATATATATATATAGCAATTTATATTTGTTTTATATTTTTTACAATTTGTTCGTACAACATTAAAATGATTTAATAGTAAAACAATCGCTGTTAAGTGTTTCAGCCATTCCATAGTTATTCTGTCAGAAACCGGATTTCCTTTGTGATTTCTTTCAAGAATGTTTTCGCGAAAAACAAAATATGCCATACTTAAAGAAAAAACTACGCTCCATGCGTTATGTTTTCCTATATTGCCGCTGGATTTTGTCTTGCGACATGCTCATACCATGCCCAGTCTGCCGCCCTAGCGATAACATCATTCTGCTGCAATATATCATTCGTTTATATCGTAATATATTATAACGATAATACGGCTACATATACATAGACGTATTTGTCGCGGGATGAGCCTTCATCATACGCTCACTTTCGAATGCACTACATGCGCTACCTTCGGCTACTTATCTCTGAAACCCCCCCTTCAAGATGATCATTGTAATCCGCCAAAATTTAGCCGGATGTCAGTCGTTATATAATCACTCATAGAATTATCGTGGAGATAATGCGGGTCAATAGAACGCGCGATCACCAAGAAATGGCGTATATATCAGAGCGACACGTCACGCTGAAGAGAACGGGTATGTGCATATACACGTGTGTGTTTTTATCGATGACGAAAACGCGTGGGCAATTGACAGGCAATGCTGAGTTCCTTGCTAGTAAAATGTGAGCTTTCGCTACGGAAAGATAGTTTCGCGATCAAAAGAATCCGCATGGTTGAAAAGCTCGAGAGCATCGTGCTGGAACAAGTGGAATTTGGAGGCTCGGCGTTAGATAAAGATTGATCGGTGAAGGAAAAGGAAAGAATATCGAGAGCTTGAAAGCTTCAAGCTCGAAGGTTTCTCCTGTAAAGCCTCGAGCTAAAAAATTCCTCCAGGAAAACTTCGAGCTTGATAACCGCGCGCGCCATGCAAGAGGTTGACTCGCCGAGTTAAAAGCTTCGCGCTCGTAAGCACGCGTTATCGCGCGCGCGCGAGCTTTCGTTGCCAGTGATAAGAGGGGACGCACGCGTATCGTACCACCGCCGCCACCGCCTCCACCGCTTCCACCGCCGCCGCCGACGGTACCGATGACGACGATACCGAGGCCCGAGGGACAGGGACAGGGCCGAGAGCGAGACGCGCTCTCGGATACTCGAACTCGATCAGTGCGCGCTTCCCCGCGCCGGCGGTCCGCCGCGAGATAGTCATCCGGACGGTCGGTGCCCGGCACCGGTCCGAGCGTCGCGTCGCGGTGGACCAGCGGATGCCGCAATCAGTGGCGCGTCGGCGGCCGCTCGTGCCGGACATATTGCGGGCTTGCGAAAATAGGTAGGGATAACGAAATCGCTCGCGAAATTATCAGCGAGCTTCGCCTTCGCCGCGAGAGATATCATCTACTCCGTTTAAATAGAGCGATCACAGTCTCGCTCGTGCGTATATTATAAGCACTTGTTGCTGGCAGCTGGGATCGCGTCACGGGTAGACTCGAATGACTCGATGGTGTCTCTATACGTGGAGAGCTTTCACCGTCGGACGTCTTGTCTTCCCCCTCGCCGACCTCGTGAGCGTCGCGACGACGACGTCGACGACTTGCGCAACGCGTCGCGTCAACGCGTCGAAAGCGTCTCGTACTCGAGGGGAGTGAAGCGAACATGCGATTGTCTTTAACATTGTGTATACAATCGCGCGCGCACACAATTGCCGTTGCTAGGATATGATAAATGAAAAAAGAAAAATGTGCCTGTGGTAATCCATGTCTGCGTTTGCAAATTGTTTTTTTAAATAAATTCAATTGCGCTTGCTGAAAAGGTAAGTTTGGAAATTTTAATTACTCCTGCTCAACCACTTGTGCTATTCTAATCTCCAGATTCGATCTCATTTTACGATCATAGATAAAATATACCGAAATAAATAATATTGATTATTTGCTTATTATGAACAAATCAATATGAAAAAGAACTTTAATAAGTTTTCCTTTCGTAGTCAATACTTCTGAGTATTGAGAAGTAAATTTCATAGAGTTAAAAATTCCGTCAATTTTTTAAATTCCTTTTCTATTGGAATTTTCTTCGAATAACTAATAGCGTTTTTCATTGACAGAACTAGTGCGCTCTTAGTGCACATTAAAGCCGTTGTACACTGATTTAATCTTTAATATTTAAAGTATAATGCAAATATTTTAATTGATAAAATAGCCAATACATATTTTATCAAACAGTACAATAAAGAATATTAAGACTTTCGTGACTTAACCCGTTTATATTAAACATACACATTACGTTGATTTGTGTACAACGGCTTTAATGTGCACTGAGTGCGCACCAATTCTGCCAAAGAAAAACGCTATAATTATTCTAACCTCGGGATTCAACCTTGTCTTATGATTATTGAATGAAATATGTATACTAAATACGAAACAAATAATCTTGATAATGCTTTTATCGTAAAATAAAAATTATGATTAAAAAAGTAATAAAACATATATTTAGGCAGATAGAAGAATTAATTTCTAATTATTAGTATTAGAGATTATATTATACAGTAGAGTGAAAAGTTTCGTCAATTTCCGTTAATGTTTTATATTCGAATACTCGTATTATTTTAATTTAATTTTTAAAAATTCTAATTTTTTTTATTGTTCCAATTTTCTTTAAGCAGTAGCTATATTGATAGAATAATGGAACAAAATTTGCTTCAATTGTTAACGTTATTCAAAGATGTTCGAAGATGCTTAGATATACCTTCGACCTTCCGTCATGATATATAACGTCGCTCTCTATACGTAAGTGTATAATTATAGATTACTTATTGTTAGTCACGTCACCCCGAAACGACGATAAACGGATATATGTACGGATAGATAAGCGGAGATATTCGATCCCGTTTTTGCGATATCGAATATCGAATATCAATTGTCGATGTTTTATTCATTTATTCTTTATTCACTAGCTTTCGCTGACCGAGCCCTGGATAGCTCTGGTTAATTAATCCATGATACATGCACGACTGCCTTTTCGCGATCGCGGTTTCTTTAACCCTTTAACGGATCTAATGCCCCAGTACGGTTCCGCAATCATCGATAAATCTTATCAGAGCACAGCGATTATGAATCACGCAACATTTTCAACAGAAAAATTTAATTTCCTTGAACGTTATCCCTGAACGTTATACGCGCATTTTTATTATGTCAAAGTTCGAAAGTTTTATATTGAATATAGATGATTTATGTAGCTTTTTTATTAAATATCTTGTCAATTTTTTTTTTACGTCAAATTGCGCGATAATTTTTCATATTGCAAATTTAGCGCGGTAATTAAATACTTCTCATTATAAATCTTGTCAATTTTTTACGTCAAATAACGAGATGATTTTTCATATCGCACGTGTAGCGCGGTAATTAAATTATTTCTCATTTAATAAATAATTCGTCGATTGATGATCGTGTCCTGGCGAAGGACAGGAAAAAAGCTTTTGTTTTCTTTCACTTTTTTACATAAATTTATTAACTCTAAATTAAAATGAATTTTTCGTGTAAATTCAAATTAAATCTGCAGTTCTTCGTAATCTTCGTGACTTTAATTTTCCGTCACATAACTCACGGTAATTAAATCGCAGATTAAGCTTTTCCGCGTAATGAAAGGATTTATCGTGCGGGGTCGCGACGCACGAAGTGCAAAATGATCTCGGGAACAACGGGTTGAAAGAAATCGTTCGCGACGCTCAACATTAACGCCATTCATGCGTTTCTTCGACGATAAGCACGCGGGCAGCTTATTGCTTCTTGCGCTGCCGACCGCAGGAAGTGTAAATTAACGATGGAATCTGACCTACTTGACGGTGCATATCGTACAGATCTGCCGCTCCTTCAATCTTTTAAATGAGTTATATAAAATTCATCCGTCACAGACGCGAGAAGGCAGTCGGATGTGATCACTTCCGAGCGCGATGAAATGCCGTGGACTCCATTTATGTGACGGTTGCACGAGTCTCGTGAAGATCACGCGTCTCTTTCAGGAAGCTATCGAAATTATTTCACGTGCGCGCGGTGCGAAATACCTATAACGAGAAAAATACTCTTATTTATAGGCAGAGAGACCGCAAGAACACATTTTTTATCTCTAGTTATTGATTGAAAGCTCAACACCAGGAGGATGTAAGTGAGGGAAATGGAATTATCACGAATCATAGCTATTGAAGCCCTAGAATCTTGAAATAAATAGATATGGAGAGATATTCATGTGCATCGAGACGTCACAATATATGATTAGGGAAATGATCTCGGAAATGATCGTATAGTGAAAATAACGACAAAACATAAACCGAGCAAGGAAACTGCCTAAATCATAGTTGAAGATAGTCTCTAATATTAGCGTGATTTTCGAATCTCTTGGTTCTCGTTATTTATCAATTGTGAAAGTAATATTGCGCGTTCGCCGAACATGCACTCGACGCTGATAAGAACTGATAACGCGTTATTTGATTCCTGCACATAACACATATGTTCAAAAAGCGTCCTTACACGAAGAATAAACGCGAGTGATCCACTTGACATTAATGTTTTTCTGCGCAACGTTAATTCTGTCATAAAACATTAATTTGATACACAAATGTGTATTGTCATGTATAAGTTATCGTAATTAAGAAATTTTTTGTTCTTAAATCGTATAAGAAAGGAAATTAGCGGATTTGTCCTTTGACCGCACGCTGTATATTTTGTATTTCTTCGTTATACGAAGCTGCATTTCTTCTTTTTCGTAGCATCTTGTCGAACCGGACGGGCACCTTCCTTATGTAGCAAGACGTCGGAATATGCGAGAAAGCGCCTTAGCCGTGCTGCTAGCATGGACACTTGCGGCCCAGCAGGGGCTGTGCGGCAAGTTAGAGAAGATCGCCCAACAACCGAGCAATATCTTAGTGGATTATTACGCCTATCG
Source organism: Temnothorax curvispinosus (assembly GCF_003070985.1). Classification (NCBI taxonomy): domain Eukaryota; kingdom Metazoa; phylum Arthropoda; class Insecta; order Hymenoptera; family Formicidae; genus Temnothorax; species Temnothorax curvispinosus. The sequence continues at coordinate 52,093 of NW_020220948.1, read as the reverse complement.
TCACATCTCGATCATCCACTTCAATGTACCCGAGCGTACCGTCGCGGTCGCCTTCAAGTACGTATCGGGTCGAGAAAGAATCGGTGGGACATTCTTCGAGATCTTGTGTTTAACGCATGCGGTCCGAGGATGTATCAGCAGCGAGAGATTTTGTCCTTTTCTATTTATTAGTTTCTACAAATGTTATTTATCGCCATTAGTTCTTTTCAAAATGACCTAAAAAATTTATATCTCTAAGTTGGTTCGATATATATGTTCTAATCTAAAGAGATTATTCAATGATAACGAACAACAATGAACACTTTATTCCCTCGACTTGTTTTTCGCTGAGCTAAAATTTTCTGTTATTTATTTAAATTTTTTTTGTGTTCCTCGTACATGAAGATATATATTTTGTCGCGCTTTAGATTCATGGCGAAAGAAGAGAAGACTGGCGGGATAGGTAGATGCTCACCGGTCAACGTCTCGTTATATCTAAAGTCCGCTAGTTTGCCGTTCGTCTCTCCCGATGGTTCGAAGGTGGCCGCGAAGCTGATGGAGACGAAGAATCGTCGACGACATTACAGCCTGGAGATGCAGAGCAACGGCGAGCAATACATGATCAAGATAGAGGCTCCGTCAGCGGGTGACTGGTACGCGATCGCCTTCCGATCCTGGACCGATCCTGAGGAAGGCAAGATCAAGCAGCAAGGTAGAGGGAAACAATTTATTATTATACTTTCTTTAATGAATAAAAAAATCGGGGATAAAATAAAATTATGTTATTGGCCGCGCTTGTGTATTTTATTTTATTATGAACGTTTGTGATCTTTGTAGTTCGATATATAATAATACTAGTTTGCAAATTTTTATTTTGTTTTTGCTCAATCAATATAAATACCATAAATTTTTAAAGATATAGGTCCACAACATATGTACATTTGTAGGAAAGAAATATCCACCAAATCTTATTAAATTTTTTTTTTCAAAAAAGTATAAAAAGTATGTAATATTAAAGTAAGTTGAAATATATTTAAAACATTTTAGACCATATTGGCAATAGAAATGATTGACTATAAACTATAGAGGCTTATATCAGTTATGGAGACTCGTTATCAAAGACAGTGCGATGAAAACATGATGAGTAATTACTGATCTCTTCTAAAAGAAACCCAGCAGCTTACAAGAAGCAAAAGACTCATACAAAACATTTTCATATTTCTTTTTTGAATTATAAATAAATTATTTCAAACATAAAATGTTGTATTCTTTAATTTTTATATTGTTACTTCTTTTCCTGAAATTTTGGCACTTATACTATTTATTGCAAAATGTGTAGGAATTTTTTGGTTGGTCATGAGCAAAAGCACTGTAAACTAGTATAATTCTTTAATAACGAAAATATTCCTGAAATAGTAGAAATATTTCTGCAAAAGTATTCTCTCGAAAGTAAATTATTTTTCGGTATTTATAAATAAAAGTGTGTAGCTATATATTTTTCCGAAGCTTGAAGAAATGGAGCCGGATTTTGCCGATCTCCACTGCGCTATTAAAGATTTAACGCGAAACTACCGTTTCGTAGGTATCAGCGTGTCCTGTGAGACCGTGATGGACGCCGAAATGTTCGTGGAGATGCCAGCTACGACGTTCTTGGTGGATCCTGAGATCAAGTATAAGGTACAGCTAGACGAGACCTCTGACACGACGATAGTGCAGTATCTTGTGCCGGACGTCGGCCTCGAGGAAATGAGCCTGTTTCTCAAATCGTCCTGCGGCGAGGACTGCAACATTGCTGTCCACATCACGGCAGAGGATAATCTCGCCGGTAGCCTGTTCAACTCCACGGAGAAGTCACTCTCTTTCAAGCCCTACCCAGGCGATTTCCACTATGTGACCCTTCGTCTACTATCGGGAAACGCGTCGAACGTGACGCTGCAACTGCCAACGAGTCGTCAAACGGACATCGGGGTCGATCAGGTGACGCCGGTGGTATTGTCGAGAAAATCCTTCCCCGAATTCTTCCTCTTCGATTACGAACATCTGCGCGGCAACGACACGAAGCCCCAGCCCTTCAACGTGACCGCCGACGCTCTCTCCGTCCTTAGCTTCGAGATCGGCCGGGTGTACGATGTCGGCGGCACGGTCACTCTGGGCTTTAAGCTGGTCGACGTGGATGAGAAATACAAGAAGAACATCGTCCTCGTGGCCTGCGTTTCCTTAGGTTGGTTCGCGTGTCCTAGAAATCGCCTCTAATAAATTAATTTCTTTCGGGATCAAAATAGGAAGTAGTCAATGAGCAAAGTTTAAGCATAAAATTAAATCGGTCGCTTGCGCGATATCTCATTTTACAACAAATCTTTGTTTTGCGATTCAATATGTAATTGTAGAAAAAATGGCACACATAGTCTATACAAAATTTATATCTACTAAGATTAATTTCTTGGCCACCGTCTCATCATCTCCGTTTCTTTGGATTTCTTTATTAGGATACTACTTGAACATTACCTCGGGCGGTGCCTGCGTCCGTGCGCAGGGTCTCACGACGGCGGACGTGTATGTGAATGCGACCGAGCCAGCTTACGTGCATGTGCCTTTCCCCGAAGCGGGCACTTGGTACGTCAGCCTGCGTGTCTTCTGTCCCGAAGAAGAGGAGAAGAAGACGATCAGCGCTGACAGCGGCGCCAACATTAGCAGCAGCACCACCTCTTGTTCCTGCGGTCGCACTTGTCTGCAGGGCGATGTTGCATGCGAGAGCTGTGACTGCCTGTCGCGCTGCACTGCCGTCCGGGTGGAGAGCGTCGTGTCATCGTCGCCGTGCGTCGAGGGTCGTTGCGGTGGTCATGGCAAGTGCATGCATTATATGAGCGGCGGCTTCGTCTTCTCGGCGTGCCACTGCACCGGCGGTTATCGCGGTTTCGACTGTGCGGACGACACGTACGTTCTCAGTACCAGCGGCATACTTCTGCAGCTGCTCGCCCTCACGTTCAGTAACTTCGCCTTCCTCGGCTCGATCTACGTGGCGATACGACGCGAGTACTTCACCGAAGCGGTTGCCTACTTTGCGGTCATGTTTTTCTCCACATTCTATCATGCCTGCGAGGCCGGGGAGGAGATCTACAGTGTGTGCATCATGCGGTTGAGCGTGCTGCAGTTCTGCGACTTTTTCAACGCGCTGCTCGCTATCTGGGTGACTCTGGTGGCGATGGCGTCGTTCGGGCCTCGATTGACTGCTTTCTGTCAGGTAACCGGAGCGATTGTGCTGGCGATGGGCGCCGAGATGGACCGCACTGCGCTCTGGGTATTCCTGCTACCGGCCGTCACTGGTTCCGCCTTGATTGGACTGTCCTGGGGACTTAGATGCAGGAGAAGGCGCACCATCAAATATCCCTCGCGTCCGTATAGGTGAGAAAGAAAGGAATGTAGGAGAAAAAATCAATTTTTATCATAAAAATAGAATTTAGAAATGTTGCATAATAAAATGGTTGCTTGATAAAGTAAAAATTAAATTATATAGTAGAAACGGTTAAATAGAAATGAGTAGAATATTGTAATAAATAATAAGGCAACGTTGAGATAATGAAGTTAAAAAATTTAATCTTTTCATATGCAACCGAATAAGTTGTATTTTTCATTGCATTTCATATTCTTCCTACCTCATTGCAACCTTATTGCAACACGAAATGTTCTGTTCTGTTTCTAGGACTATCTACTTCCCAGCCGGAGTTCTTCTCGTCTTTCTGGGCCTCATTTGTTACGCGTTCCTGCAAACACGCAGGAATTATTATCTCGTTCACAGTATGTGGCATATCTGTGTCGCAATAGGAGTTATTTTACTTCTTCCGAAGCGCAAGTACATGAAGTGATGGTCAAAGAACGACGTATGCGTCCAGGAGAGATTCGAGGAGACCGGAGATAGTATCAGAAGCTAAGAGATGTGATAGTAGGCAACCAAAGAGACATCAGGGAAATTATTACAATACAAACAAATAGATATCATTGACGAATCGATTTTTGTACGAAAGGAATCACAAGCGCCGGTTTTAATTAGCATCTTCTACGTAAAGACATCTTGAAAACTGCCATATCTTGAAGATATCTTAAGAAAGAATTATTTATAATCTTTCGATTAAAACATAAATTATTCTTCTTTTACTTATAAAGAAGCTTTCTCGGCTTTATCGTAAAGATGCGTGCGATTCGCTTCGTAGAAAAGTTGTTCGATCGATCGAATTCGGCACTTACGCATATATTATAAATATGTATATCAGAGACATTATTCTTCTAAAAAGCATCGGCAGTATATAGATACGAGAGTGTTCCGAAGACGGAATTAACTCGGCGAGATCGATCAATGATACATTTAGCAATAAGATGCGATACATAAAGCAAATTTAACGACAGTATTACATCAAGGTAAGTCGCCCGTGAAAGAAATTTTGCTCATTTTAATAAGCATTAAGGAAACTGAAGAAAGTGTGACATCGACTTTAAGATGTTTTTGTTCTTCATTTAGCTTTCAACAGAATTAAATCCATATTGAATGTAAATATTGAAGTTTGAGAGTCACGAAAATATCGGAAGAGAATAATTATCATAATTATTGCTGAAATTGATGTTGGATTTTATAAAGTTGTTTATTATTCCGCGAAGCATTTTCGAAATGCACTTTGACATTCCGAGAAATTTATTGATCGCACGAATATAGAATATATCGCTATACTTTGTTAATTCAGTCGCGACCTGTTTGTAAGGACCAATTCTAAGATACGTAAAATGTTGGAAACGTTATGAAAGAATCAAGAATATCTTCGTGCGAATGGTGCTCTTTTATTCATACGAATGTTTCCTGCTATCCTTAGTCTTTTATTAATGATAGCACTATTGTTGTAGCACTATCGTAACACTATTAATTTATAATTACTGCGTACTGATAGCATCCTTTTTCGATATCATTTTGACGACAAATGCGTTCTTACAAGAGCATGCCATATTCAACAAGTATACATTCCTCATTGCTCTTTTCTTATGTAGAAGGCTTTAAATTTTAATTCATCTTTCTATTGAACATGAAAATAATTTAATCTTCATCTATATTAATGAAGATAATACGAGCATAGAAATGTAATTTTAAGAAACCAGCCCTTTTTTTCTAGGAATCAATACCTCGCACACGAACGTCCTGCTCCAAGAATAATACTCGAAAGTGAATGAAAAAGTAAAAAGATACATGTCTCTTATATTTTATAACTGACAAGTAACGTATATCTATAGTACATACATATAGAAATTATATTCTTCTACGTAAAGCACATGTTACAGGACATGTTTTAAAAAACAGATTTAGGACCTGTTGTCTCAACTTTTGCACTAATATTTCCGCCCCTGCCAGATATTATAAATAATCCACACACAAATGTTCTCTCTTTTAACTGTGCGCTTTAACTTTCTAGCCAATAATAACGTCTAGATAGGAAGATAATGCTCAAAGCGGAGTCATTTTTTTCAAGTTGCCTTGCACCGTGACAAGAGCGGAAAAGCGAAATAAGTAGGAAACCGGCGTGTCTTTACTTTTCGATTCATCCTCGCGTCTGTGTATGCATGCTGTGTTGTCCGAGGGAGAGTAACGCATATACATATATAAGTAAATACAACATCGTCACGGGCAGTGCCTGTACTGATTGTTGACACGTGTTAAGCGCGATGCGCCGCGACCGTATCGCGACTCTAGTCGATTCTATTTTCCTCAACGTGAAAGCCATTTAGACTATATAACATTTTCTACATATAGCCGAAGAGAGAAAGAAGAGTGTGTCACGCTGAGCGCACGTGAGTGCACGGGGGTTTTGTCGAGAAGGATTTCACTTTTGTTAATTTACAAACGTACACAGACACCCAAAACACAGATGTAATTCTCTACGAAATAAAGATGAAATTATCGTTATACGAGTCGAACTGAAATATCGCCAAAGCTATCGAGACTTTCGCTGCTCGTGATAAATAATTTCATATTTTGGTATTATGAGTTAAATATGGTAACGGATTCTTATCTTGTCTACTTCTTCATCTCATAGAATGGAGTATACGCAAGATACAGCGATGAGTTGTCATTTTTTATGCGCTTTTTTTCTTCTCCTCTGCTTTAATTTGCTATTTAAATTATAATCGCCCTTTTCTGAAGAGCAAAATTACATAAGCAAAGTGTTACAATGACGAGGAGTCAGTGGGTGTCGTGACGCGCGCGTTTGCCGTCGCGATGACGTTAGCCAGCAGCGATAGCATCGTCTCCATCGAGAAGCCGCAATGTGGATACGATCTTGAGCAGTTTCTGCCGTTCCTACCAGTCTCCACCGCCTCCTCGATCGCCGTGCCTTGCATGGCCGTGCGGAACACCTGGTTGGTGGTAACTGCGTTCACCATCTTCTCGAAGGACGTCGTCTTCTCGTCCTTATCGTTCCTGTTTTCGTTCTCGTTTTCGTCACCCGCCGCGGCAGCCGCCTGCTGCGAGTAGGTGCATACCGCGCGTTGCATGCATGAGGTCGTGTCGATGCCGTAACGGGCCAGGACATCGTCAATCCTCGTCAGGGTCTGGGTGAAGCCGTTGTCATCACCTGCATTGAATTGATTTTATACGAATGCTGCATATTCACGGATGCGCGGAATATTCACGAGATGCTAAAAACTCCTTGTGGAGATTTTTCCTCGACGAAAATGAAAGAGAGGGAGGAATGTTGCTTTTTCGAATTGTTCCAAATTTTTATTTAGTAATCAAGTTTTGAATTAAAAATCTGTAAAGTTGTAAAATCATGTTCTGTGAAATAATATTCTAAAAGATTCCCTGTTTGCAATGGCTTACAGTGCGGAAATGATTATTTCGACGAGAAATTACATTATAGAATATAGATCTATAGCGGATACAACACTTACTTCTCGCGTACGCGCCATAAGTGCCCGACAGGATATAGAGCAGCTTTGGGATGATGAGGATCGATCCCACGCCTATAATGGCTCCCAAGAGAAGTCCGCCAAGATCTATCTTTGCCGGCGCATAAGGTGACACTCCGTAACCCTGATCCGGATTTAATTGATTACACAAATTTAATTCAATTACGTCACAACGAGTTGCCGATTAATTGATTCCAATTACTGTCAAAATTAGACATCGACGAAGTAGTACAGTAAATATAAGCTCTACGGCAAGTTTTTAAAGTAAATTTTATAACATTTTTTGAAACAGGAGATAGAAGAGAAGTAGCGTGACACTTATATATGTCGTAAAAATGCAGATATTTATAGAATACGAGAAAGACAGGAAGAGAAATCCGATTCAATACTTACACTCCCAGTACCTCCGACATTGGTGAAACCAAATCGCGCCTCCTGGCCGCGATCCACGATGTCGTTTGTCTCGGATTCGCGTTTCGATGGTTCATTGTGCTGTTTAATCTGAGACGACGGCATGGCCACTTGATCCTGCGCCTTTGCCTGCTTTTCCATGTAGCTGATAGAGCTCGGCACAAATCTATCGATAGATCATGCAAAGACAGATACATAACACGGACGTCTTAACGATAAAAAAATTGACATCTGAATAATTTTTAGTTTTTAAGTCTCTTTTGAAAGCCGTTTGAGTATTTTTTGCACTTCTGCGGCGTTCAGAAAGAAATATTATTCAAAATTTAATTTAACCGTTGAAATGAGACTTACCCTCCATCATCGAACTTCGGACTGCAATTGATCAGAATGGCGAAGCAGCTTATTGCCACAGTTAAACTTCGCGAAATACAAAACGTCATCTGAGAAAGAAAAATTGAAAAGACAATAAACTAATGATTAATATATTAATATTAATATATCAATAAATATATAATTAAATGTATTTACATTTACAATAATATTTACGTATCTTGACGAATATTTATTGGTACTCTAAAATGTTCTATGATAAAATATATAGACAAGCTAAAGATTAGTCGTTAAATACTATCGAAAATTAAATGTTTGAGTCGGTAGTTTTATTACTTGGATAAATATATAAATTTCTTGAAATATATTATAGATTTTTTAAGACACTGTGCGAATATTGTATTACGGTAAATCAAGACAATTATTTGCTGTGACATGTATCGCACAAATACGAATACGTAATTTATAATAAATGTAAATTAATAAACGTAAATTATTCGAAGTAGATGAAATAAATACCTTCGGTGAGAAGGGTGAAGCAAACTGTCTAAGATAAAACGTGAAGCTTCAGCCCGAGGTCAGTTTTAAGAATGAGATATGGCGATTCAGTGTCACGGACTGACTGCGCGATGCCTGCTTTCTGGCATATATAGTCGCCTTGGTCGTCTGAACACGACAAGTTGTGGACGATAATTGAAGCCCTGGTTTCGCTTTCATTGTTAGATTTTCGTGGTGCATGACGTCTCCCCGTCGTCGTCGTCTTCGTCATCGCGAGCGAGGAGAAGGCCGTCTTTCTGCAACGGTTGCAACGGCGCGGCGCGACGCGTCGCCATCGCCGGTCACTCGAAATCTCGAAGCTGAAATAATAGCCAGCTGTCAACAATGTCCTCTTTTAAGACGTTCACTGACTTTTGACACGGAAATTTCGCGACTCCGGCCTACGGCACCTCGTGACTGAGATGATCTCCTCTGGCTATGTTACGACTTCCCATGTTACGAAACGCGCGCAACCTCGAGGGTGATTACGGCCTGTAGCTGCCTAATTGTGTTTACATGGTTTTGACATTTTTAAAGAAGGTATGGTATGGTGCAATCAATAATTTGGTAAAATTAAATTTTAATAACTGTTAATGTGTGCGATTAAACGCACATGATGTCGACGGAACTTATGCTTCGGAAGATTCGAATTTCGCGAGGAAAATAGAATAACTCGATAGAAATAAAAGTTATCTAACAAACGACAAGAACTAAAGAAGTATCTATGTAAAATTTGTGGAATAATTTTAAAAAGAAAGCACATTTTTATTTAAAGCAAAAGGGGAGAATGGGGAAGAAATATCAAAATAAGATTCATAAAAGTGTCGCCGATTTTTAAAGTCACGGAGATGTGAATCAAGGAATCACGGACAAAGGATCAAGGATCTATAAATGCAAAAAACAAAAAAGCCGCGAAAGCGAACGTAACCAGATTTACGCCACGAGATCATACGTCGGAGTCTTTCCGGTGAAATTTCTGGGAAAAGAAATTCCATCTGAGCGTTCGCCGAACGTCGCACGGGGGGGGGGGGAAGCTATTAGGTATAGAGCGCGAATCGAAGCAAAGCTCCCTTTCGCGAAGCTCGCGTGTCGCGTGTCGCGCTCTCCCCCAACTCGAGTTCGAGAGGTCCGTTCTGGACGGTGCCCCAGGAAATTCGCCGAAAGCCACGGCCGGCCGAGTCCATAATTCTAATATTGTCGTCACCTTCGTGCGTTCTTTTTTGCACTGGGTGAAACGCTTTTATAATAATTCGCGAGAAACGGTCGCTCGTGCTAATAATTGCGGGGATAATTACCGGGTTAGATTAGGTTCCTTGACTTCTTCAATGCGACGAGGCCCGTGCGCGACAGAATGTAAGAGCGACTCCCGGAATGTAAAAGCAATTAATAATACATTATTGTAGATTTCGCCGTCCAGGGTTCGTTAATTCTAACGCGAGAAATCGGTATTTCCTGTTCTGATAGGGCAAGCGAGACTCGTTACGGACGGGACAAATTAGTGGGGGTCTGCTGCACTCGACGTTGAAAAGAACTCGAGTAGTACAAATGCATCTCATTGTTTCGCGGGCGGCAGAAAGTCGAGGATATAGAGAATCTGAAAAAGAAAGTGTTAATATTTCATTTCCAATTCTCAACTATTCTCAAACAGATTTTGGACATGAGGGCCACACCGACAGACTCGGCCGCCCTGACTCTGATTCTTCTACCTTTTGCGCTGTTCTTCGTGCGAGTTATCGGCGACGGCACTACGCGGACATTCACGAAGCCGAACGGTCAGAAATCGCAGCTCATCTCGTTTGACACTAAAGGCGGAGAAGTCGAAGTGAGTATACGATCGAATCGAAGTTGATAACGTGGACATTTTTAAAACGCGTGTGTAAATCCCAAAATTAATCTCATTAATTGAGTGATTCTTTTCGATCTCGAGTCATTTCTGAAGAATTTGTTTAGCCTTTTAAAAGATCCTTCCTAAATTTTCCAGATCACTTGGGATGTGTCGGTGCCCTTCTTCACGATACCGTTGAATCACGTAAGCGAGACTGGCGAGGTATTACCGCTGCTTAACGTTAACACGAGAGGGTTGTCAATTGCCGGCGTGTTAACAGCCATCCTCTCTTTGGCGGTGCCTCTCTTCTCGAAGCCAGGCCCAGGAATGCAGTATCGAAGTACGAGTTTTATCTTTTTATCTCTACTCGTTGGTCTGCGTTAAGATGACAAAATTTATTATAAATACTTTTGAATTATCCAAAATTTATATGTGAATTTCTTTACCAGGTCTCGACTCGCAATGGTCGCAAATGGGAGATACGATAAACGAGATTGTGTTTAGCAACCGGTACGTCACACCCTGTGTCCAGCGCATTGTTTGCTCCGTCGTTTCCGAGGCGAGTCAGTCCGACAACCCTACGAGCACCGACAAGATTATCGATGGATTATCAAGGTACGTCTAACTTTTAATATTATAATTAACAATAATAGATAATTAACAACTATTAATAAGAAAAATATTATTTTGGGGATTTTTACTAATTTAATTCAGAATTAGATAGAGGAAAGTACCCGATTATGAGATACCATATCTATTTTGTGTGATTGTCGGAAGTCTATGGGCAGAATTGAAAAATATAGTGGTCATTTTGAAGGGAATTTAATAAGCTTTAAGATGCTGAAATGTAAAATTTAATTTAAATATTAATTTTGCTGAAAATTAGAAAAATGTGAAAAATGAGCTTTCGGCAAAATCGCAAAAGTGTGCTCCTAATATGAGAGACCCCGGGAAATCGCTAATAAAGTGCAAAATACATGATATTGCAATTAAAAAATTTTATTTAAAGTTTTTGAAAGACAAATGTAATGGAGAAGCATATTTGCAACAATCGTAAACCCACTTATACTCAATATTGTACCTAATCTTCCCCCTCCACCCTTCCCTCTCAAATCAAGGTCAGCACAGTCTTATAAATTCGTATAAACCTTCCCTTAACGTTAATATAGTATTTTCTCTTCTTTTATTACTATACAATAACTTTCATACTCCAGCAACCCAGGAGTACTCTGAGTATTTCATGTTACGAGCACCACGCCTTGCGGTTTCGCGATCACCAAATCTAATCTCTACAATTGAGCAACTCAACATATCCCGTATTTTCCTATTAATACGACCTTACTCTATCGCTGCATGCAGAACTTATTGCCAAATATTTATTAATTATATAATAAACAAGATTTAAAGACTCATATCCATGACAACTTGACAACATCCAATTTCACAATTTCTTTCTCTGCAACGACTACACGCACGATCAAACAATGAATTTTTCACTAAATAGGTTTTACCCCAAAGGCAATAAGTTCATGGTGGAACCAACAGATAGGGCCTATTAGTATAGCAGAAACCTCGCTGTCGCATATTAAGAGTCTATCTCATATAATAGGGGACTTTCCTCTAATTATATTATTTTGGATGGAGAAATTTTATTTGCTTATTTAGTGAATCTTAACAACATTAATATTAATAAGATTTAATCAAGATTTACTCAAGTTAATATATGTAATCGTGAGATTTGGAGGAAGAAATATTATAAAGACCAACTTGAACAAATATGTGAAAGTAAGAACAAGAGTGAGATAATTAATGTCATAATATATTATTATCGGACGATAAAATACACTACAATAATAATTAAATAACGATTAAAGAGTAAAGATTTTGTCTCTTTTCTGAAAGGTCGTCGAAAGTTACATTCATATATCACGCTTCGTTCAGCGACATTAAAATTTATGACAAAGATATTAATTATTCAATTAAGAAAAATTGAATATGAAGATTATTGTGAATCAAATTATGTTAAAAATTTTATTATAAATATATGCAGAAATATCTTAATTAATTACATGAGAGATTAAATTTTAATCACATATATTTATCTTAAATATTTTAAACAGTCACAAGTGGTTTAAGGAATTCACGAATGGCACAGTCATTCAGGAAGCTATTAAGGTAGGTCGAGAAGGGCATCACGATTGCGGCCGCATTTACAAGGAGTGCTTTGTGTCGCCAAAAATTCTTAAAAGTATGATGGGGCAATTCGGCACAATTTGATGTCGCGACGTTCGACGTTTTGCAATTGTAAATTGTAAATTGTAAATGTATTATCGATCGCGAAATAGGCGACATTTGCGTATCCTTTTACAGTCGCATATCCTTTTATTACTGCGAAACGAACAGCGAACGACTTTGCGAAATTTTTGCAAAACACTCTCTGACCCGACGAATCTGTCTCACGTTCAATTTTGAAACCACTCGCGGTGTGACGAGCGAGTTATGTACATCAAAACGACCGATCTTCATTATCCTGATGCACGAGGTGTGAAATTTCGTTGCGCTTAGAGAAACCACGTCGCGTATTTAGATGACGCGCTTTCACTTTTTCTTTTACACAAATCGTTAGAAAATTACTGCGATTTTGACAAACACGTGTCTGGTGTCACGTAAGTCATTCTCAACCAATTTCGCTTAAAACAAACGATTTCGATTTCTTCGTGACAACGCAAGTAAAATTAAGAAGATTTTTCTGCGCGTTCCTTTTCTGATGTAAAAAAAATTCGAATTTTTTCAAAAAATTGAAAAAAAAAATAAGAAGAGTAACTTTAGATAAGATATACGTGATCATTTTTTATTTAAATTAAAATTATTTTAAAAGTATGCTATTCAATTAAATATTTTATACAATTTTATTCTGATTATAATGTAATGAATATTAATTCAAATAACCATAGCAATAACAGCTGTTATTAATATTAATATAGGTTATTATTATTATCAATATTATGTTTTAAATAACGATGTCTTATAAATATCGTTAGAATAATACAGTACAAAATTACATGGAATTCGGAATCTAAAGATTCCGAAGATTCCGAGGATTCCTAGGAGTCATTGGTTTCTTTATTCATATTTGTTCCAAAAATTACTGTAGTAGGTATATATATGTTTATAAGCTTTACGTTTATTGTAAAATACATTTTTATAACATGTATAAATTTACCAATTTTGATAATAATAGAGCTGTTTATTATTGCAAAGAAATATATGCACTAAATAATATATTATCATAGTTTATAAAAGGTTAGATACAAAAATGTTAAGTTTGTTATCCAACAAATTTGTGACAATCGTGTTACGCACTATTTGTAATTGTAATAAAATTTGAAAGGAGCTAAAATATATATACACAGATCTCTTTTGCGCCTATATTCCTCTCCAAAACCCTGTCACATCACTGCAAATCCCAGTGTCTTATTTTAACCAAAGCTGTTCTTACACACTTTTTTACCGTTTTAAATCACGTCATTTAACACGGTTGAACGTATTAATTTTTAATTTAATACGATTAAACATATTAATTTAAAACGCAATAAAACAAGCTTCAGTCAAATGTGCCATTTTTAGATATGTATGTGTGTAGAAATAACACACTTGGATTAACTTCAGTGATACTTTTACATGGTCGCAATCTTTAAAATTTGGCTACATTAATTTCATTCAAGAAGTTAATTTTTATTAAACGAATATTTCACCTAGTATAGTATAAGCAATAGACTATAATTAGATCAGAAAAAGAGAATAGAATGAATCACAGTCAACTCATTTTTAATTCAAGATTCACCTTTGAGACAATCGTTTTTAGCTGAAAGTAACTAAGACATGGACAGGCCAAGATTTTGCATTCGCGCTGCGGTTTTGTCATCGACCTCATCGTGGACGCCGTTCTGCTTGAAAGGTGCTAACAAACATATGGCACCTTCGGCTTGCACAGTCTCCGCGAGATCCGTCGCGGTTTCTCCCAGCATGTCGACGCAGCGCGAATCCGCACCGTGATCCAACAGGTACCTGACCGCTTCCACGCGATCGTGAAGAGCGGCGAAATGCAGCGGTGTGCGTCCAGAAGAGTCCTTCTGCGATAGATCGGCGCCGGCCATCAAATACGAGTGCAGACGCTTCGTGTTTCCGGCGGTTGCGGCTGAGCACATCTTCTCGCCGATCGACACAGCGTCGCCGTGAAGATGCGCTCCACACTGCAGCAGTACCCTAATAATCTGTAAGATTACGTGGAAACTTTTAATGACTCTGATCATGGAAGATCTTAGTCCACTAATTAAAATCAAATAGTGATATTTTTCGTGAAAGATTAAAAATCCCATCGAGGTCTTTTTTGACATATAAATAATATATAATAATGCCAACAATTTATTTAATACATATTTTATTGTTTCAATTGTGTCAATTGAATCTCAAATTTCTTTAGAAACATAGAAAGAAAGTATAAAAAGAAACAGAGATATATGATATAGAGCTAGAATTTGGAAGCTAATTTCCTGAGAGAGGATCTCACCTCATGACGATCATATTCGATCGCGTCAGTAAGAGGCGTGCGATCAAATCGATCCTTAATGTGAACATTTGCGCCCATTTTTAAAAGACTTCGCACGACTTTCATATCACCCTCGCAGCAAGCTATGTGCAAAGCCGTTCGGCCGTCTGCGTTCGCCAGCGAGATATCCGCGCCCTAAATAGAAAAAGCCGATTACAGTAATAAATAATTCAAAAGTAACCCTTCCGTAATACTCTGTAAATTTATATTATTTTTATGATATCAACTCAATCAACATATGTATGTTAGAGACTGTTGTTTTTCTAATATTGCTTTATTCAAACTTTTAGGGATTTTCTTCGCTAACAATAAAAAAAAAATTAATATTGCAAAAAAATATAATTTGCACGATGGAGAAGAAGGAACAACGTTTAAAAGATGTTTTAACTTTTTAATATATTCTTCCATTTGTTGAATTAATTTTGTTACTTAAAAAAAAATTTAATTAACGTCAAATGAAGCAAAAGCGATGATTACTAACATATCCTTTTAAAGACTCGAGTTTGACGACGTCGTGCCTGATCACTGCGGCGTTCAGCATAGCCGGGAACAGGATCGCTCCCAGATCCTGAAGCTCCGCCATCGAGGATAATCTCAAGGATCTAGCGACAGCCTCCACCAGATCCCAGTCCTGTATAATGGGTGGCCGACCGGCGGTCAGCTCGCCTCGTAAATTCGTTTGCATCATTTGCCGTTTAGTTTCAGTGTCCCAATTGTTTTTCGATAAAACGTACGCGAGTTTCGTTAATGCTGCCTCCGGTGTCATGTCAAAGCCCGATATCACACCTGCATATTGATAGCAATGATTGCAAGTCATAAAGTTTGTTGGAAATAGTACGTAACACTCTATCGTTATCTTGAAACATTATTTATAGTAACAGGAAAATACTTATGTTTACATAACTCTGTGTCGCGCAAGTTTTGCATAAGACTTTCCACGATTTTTATCGAATGTATAATTTTATCAAGAAAAGTTTAAGATAAAGAATTTAAATTGCTAAAATCTCGAGGAAAGTTTAGCTTCAGTATTATTTAAAACATTTGGGCGATAGATTCCTGTGTATTTAAATTATTATAATTATCTCCTGAATCAATACTTTAGATTGCATACCAGCTTTTTGGAGCAGTTTTCCAGCCTCATATGCGTCCGAGACGCATCCACTCGCGCATTGCGTGATATTCACGATGATCACACCCCGCCTCGTCGCCGCGCGAAACTCCTCGATGATGTCATCGCGATTTGTCGGGATGTTCCCCGTGCCGTAGGATTGCAGTATGACACCTTCCATAGGCGGTTGAAGAAACACCTTGACTAAGTCAGACGTGATGCTGGGAAACAATCGGAGCAGGCCTACATTTCGATTGAGCGACGCGTGTACATAGAACTTTTCCATGGTACATGGACGGAAAATCGAGCGATAATCCACTGCGAAGGAATATTAGCTTTAAAAGTCTTGTAAATCAGATTTCTCCTTCAAGAAAAAAAGTGTTAATTTGTAGAAGCTGCATTTGATAATTAAAAAAATATGCATGGTATAATCATTCCATAATATTTTAAGTATACTGCGGTTTTAAATCCTTTAAAACTCTATATAGAGAAAAATCTCAGAGATCATGCTCTTATTTTGAATCTATGTGACAACCTTCGATCTTGATGTTTGCCGTGGCGAGGGGTAGAAAGTTCGGTGACTGGAAGGCTTCGAAGGACGTCGCTGATGCCTTGCTCGTGCGATTGCCGCGCAGCAAGTTCGTACCGAAGAACACGCATACTTCGGGTATATTATAATTCGCCGCGATCACGAGAGACGCGAGAAAATTGTCCAGACCGTCACTCCTTGTGTCGAAAATCGGCACCTGCGAACCGGTCAGGATGACGATCTTGCCCAGAGCCTCGAGCATGAAGGATAGGGCGGACGCAGTGTAACTGAGGGTGTCGGTGCCGTGAAGGACCACGAATCCGTCGAAACGCTCATAAGATTCCTGCAAAGAAAAAGCTATGAGAATTACTTTACCATAATTTTCTTCAATTCATAGGTACGGCTCGTTTATGAAACTGATATATGCGCTTTGACTGCGAGTTTAATCATCCCTTTCCTCTAACTGAAGATAAAATATATTTCCTGTAACTTGAGGAATAGATTAGCTTGAATAAGATTAGATTAACTCGAACTGTTTCAGAAACATTAAGTATGAGTTGTCTGATACATCAAATACTGTTACAATAATAATCACTTCTCATTTGCCTTTCGAGTGCTTTATGCTTCGAGTACTTGAAGTACTTTATTGCTCGCAACTAAATCGAATAAATAAATCGAATTTAAATGAGAGCAAAATATTTTCTTCGAGTGTTGCTCTATTTTTATCGATATGACTTGTACTAACCTACCTTAATATCGTTAGCAATGCGAATCCACTCGTCCATAGTCATATTACTGGAATCGCAGAGTTCCGAGTATTCGAATACGCTGTAAACGACCCGACGATTGTCGGTTGCGGTCACGCTGCAAGATTAGAAGGAAAGCACTTTTAACATTGCGCAAGGGAAAGCGAAAGGGTATATACGTGGGGAACCGGTTCACATTCTTCCGCAAATTAGGTGGAAGTGCCTGTCATTTTTACGGTTCACGTTTTCCTGCGGGAAATAATCGAATTGAGGAAAAGTGACATAGGAGAAACTCCGAATTTCTAATTTCCAAGAATAGACATAGTTTAACAATTATTAAAGTTTCCTTTTGTTTGTGAAATATTAATGCTGCTTATAATTACTTATCTTTTATAATAGTTAATTGTTCTTGAAGAATTAAGAAAATCCTAGTAACGAATTATATTTTTAGGGACAATTCAAGATTTATTTAATATCTGATGATTTTTTTCTAACGAGTAAAAGTTCAGATTATAACGAAAATCTTAGTTGATAAAACGAGTTTGTAGAAATCATTGATTTTAGATAGAAATTTGTAATTGTAATATCTGCAAAAAAAAATAAATATTAAATCTTAAATACTTACGGCAATACTAGTGGTCCCATCGCGCCGAATCTTTTTTCGGCGTACTCGCGATCGTGCAATTGTGGATATTTCCGAAGATTTTTAACAAACGCATTAGTTATCGGTACCAGCGCTAGAAAGCAGACACTTTGTTACTGTCAGCAAAATGCAATAAAAATGAAGATAATTATGATGTTAGAATATTATTTTGCCATAATAATATTTGATGTTACAAATGCTTTGAAGCATTATTCTTCTCCTCCTTTTTTCACTGAAAGAAAGAAAAAGAGAAATGCTTCGAAGCATTTGTAATGTCAAGTAGACCGCAGCCTTTTTGTTATAAGAAAATGTATTCGTCATCATATTTGGAGCTTTGACCGTGTTATGTTTATGGTTTTTTTTTAATTCACGTTCAAACGTGTTTCTGTGAACAAAGATCTATATCGAACTGTGTGAGAGTTATTCGTCACATCTCATTAGCAATTCGCAAAATCCATATTAACAATTGTGATATGTAAATACAAACTTAGCGCTACTAACGATCTGTGGATGAAACGGAGGACATTACAAGTAGAAATATGAAAGAAATATGAAAAATTAAAATTGTACCCTAAATCTTTCAGGAATTCTCCATGAGACCGATCGGAGTTTTTTGGAGTCTCATAAGAAACGAACAAGAACACGTATACACGCGTGTCTAAAACTTACGGTGATTTGGGATTTTGTGTACGCAAGATTTCACATTCTTGGAAATACTCTACGTGGTAATCTCTTCAATTTCACGGAATAATTACCTCCTTGCTCATTCCTCATCATTCCTATCGTGCCACCTGTGTAAAGCACCAGAACGCGACCTTCCGGTTTGTCACTATTGGCCATGCTGCTTCTTCTGTTACTTTCCATATTTCTATCATTGTTATCGTTATCACGCACGTTGTCTCGTGACCCACAATCGCAAGGCAATCGTGACATAATTGCTCATGAATGTTCGGTTTTCACGCACGTGCAGCCGTACCGATGACTTCTACGCGACTGATTGGTTACGTAAGACGGCTTGACGGCTTGACGGCTAGTGCTAATGTCGCATAATCTTGACACCGATAACAGACGTGAGGAATCGATATACAACAGTTAGTGGGGATAAAGGTTTCTCATTCCTTAAATTTTTTTGAAAATTTATATTATTGCCTATAAATTGTCTTTCCAATTTTGTCTATGAATAAAATGTCTATATCGACTGTTAATCGACTTATTAATTGAAAGTTCCAATTTAACGATAACTAGATTTTCTTTGGAATGAAAATTTTTATCTGTTAGAAAGAAGTCAAATGTAAGGTAAACCACTTCGAATCGTTCCCAGAAATAGAAGTCCTTAATGAAAACCAGGTTTATTGAAATGACACAAAACGAGAATTTCTCAACTATGAGAGCCATAACGACAGACTGAATCTATAATTTGGAAAAAAAAAATAAACAAGTTCCTATTTTGAATGTAAAAAAATCTAATTAAAAAATGGAATAAAAGGATAATCAAATTCGTTTCATGAGCTGCGATAGAAAATTATTTACTTCACGTAGGATAGTAAGATAGATTGATCTCAATAAATACATAAAAGTCAATTCTGTAGTCGCCTTTGTAATTTTCTCCCGTTTTTTTCTCGGTTAAATGGAATAAGTGAATAACAAGGAAAAGTCACCTCGTCGCTAGTTGCCGTCTGTTAGCCCGGCTTAGTTGATGATAATTCACTGTTATATATACACTATCACGGTCATAGAACGTGCCAATCCTAAGCATTCAAAAGAATGGCAAAGAGCGATAAGTTTTCAGCTGAGACTATTTTATGATTGTGATAAAGTGTGTGTATGTGTAGAAATGTTTATCTTCCAATAAACCAGTTGCTAACAGATGACACAACAACTAGACGATAAATGACATTATGTTTCCGTTTATTTTATTAAAGTCAAGTTTAGAAAATTTAAGATAAGGAATATCTATTATTTACTTCCTTTGCTCCTAATGGAAGTTGCCATATTATAGTTAACAAAAGATATAGTATATCTATTCGATTTTTTTTTCATATAAAGTATTTCATTTAATTAAAAAAAAATTCGGTTGATTAGACTTAGTTTTATACGCGATCAAAATCTCCGAAATTTCAAACATCTGTAACTCCAAAACTAATTAACCAAATCTTAATTAATTATATATGAAATAGGGGTAGAAAAAACTGAAAAATTTAATAGAATTAGATATAAATTGCTATCTAAAATATTGAGAAAGCTATAAGATAAAATACACTTTTCTAAAAAAAAAAAAAATTCCAATAAAATCTATACCGGTCAACCGATTTTAATAAAATTTGAGGAGAACATACTTTCTATTTGTGTGAAAAATTTCAACCCGGTATCTAAAAAATTGTAGAAGTAGATGCGTGTACAAAAAATCCGTACACACACACACACACACACACACACACACACACACACACACACATACTTTCGGACATTTTTTACTAATACAATTTTTCGACATTTTAGAACATTCTAAACCTATTTTGATCAAAATCTGGAAAAAATTTTTTTTACCATCACAAAGCTTCCTCTATGAGGAAGCAAAACATGGATTTTTTTTTGTAAATTATAAATTATAAAATAAGACAAAGTGTGTACGAAGTGTGATGGAAACAATAAATTACTTTTTATTCAAAATTTTCTGAAATGTTGCATACGCGTGTAAGAGCTAGGAAACATATATCAAATTATTTTTAAGATGAACATTTACAAGAAAGAAGAGAGAAATTAACAAAGATTGCTATTGATTTTTCATCTTTTTCTTCTACTCGTGATATTTTAATAGTCTGCTTAGTTTCCTTCGACGACAGAATTATTTTATAATTGCAATGTAAAGCTGTCAAATCTAAATATAAGTAATATATAATGTTAACATGTTTGTTAAAAGATGTAATCTATACTTATCTTGATTATCTATCAATTAGTTTTCTTTATTAATTATTAAAAAAATCAGCTTTACAGAAATTTAATTTTTCGATTTCTTGATCTGAATTCGACTGAGGTGTCTCGATATCTCGCGAGTCGAGATATGATTTTAATGCGAATGCGTCAGCGTAAGTGACTAGTGGCAGAGAGAAGCCTGAGAGAGGCCATCCCGATCTTTTTCGTGGGACCGTTGAAAGCTCCTATACACTATACAGCCAGTACGTCCATTTTTGAAATTAGTATTACGTAGCCACGTTCATTTTCCGACATTGCCGATAACACATCATTTTGTCATTTTGGTACGCGTCCGTGCTACATCTGCAAAGATCTGTCCATAATAGGTCCCCTGTAGTAGTGTACCGTTATATGTATAATATACTAATACTATATAGTATCGAGGAAAAGAGAGGATTATATATACATATAAAATAAGTTAATATTTATCGATACATGTAAGATATAAATATCCTCTATAAACTGATCCTCAACCAATTACAACCGAGAATCCTTGAGAACGAATAAACCGCCATTGTAAAACTCTCGATGGTGATTGGTTGATTACGTTTCTCTCTGTGCGTGCGGCGTCCGTCGTCTTTAGCCTGGGGCCGTATTCGACAATTGTCGGTAAGCGGATTTTAGCGGAACAGAATAAGGCCCCTGGGCCCGTATTCCGTTCCTGCCCACCGACAACTGTCGGTTCGATAAGTGTCGTTGCGCAGGTTTTTCATATCGTGTAAAAGCTGCGCAACGACACCGACAATTGTCGGTAAGCGGATTTTAGCGGAACAGAATACGGCCCCTGGGGCCCGATTCTCTACGAACGTAGGCGTAAACTCTGCTCTAACAGAAAAGCTGCAAGCTTATTGGCTAAAAACTGTGCGATAGCTAATCAATGTGCAGCCTTTCTGTTAGAGCAGAGTTTGCGCATACGTTTCTCGTTAGAGAATCGGACCCCTCTGTATGCTAACAGCTGACGCGTCGACCCACGTCGATCATCGCGATGAAATCGGAGTAATTACGATGACGGTGAAGGAGAGATTGGAGGCCTATAGGCGCAAGAAGCGCAGAGAGGAGACGATGGAATCGATTAAGAGTGTAATGAGAAACATATTTTCGTGGAATCGTAATAACAGAATCGAAAAATCCGTGGAAGAATCCACAAGCGAAGAACAGGTGAGGTTACGTACTGGGTCTCCTTAATTCCCCGGCGCTTTCGCGGTTTGTCAGGGAAAACAGGCGAGAACTTTACAGAAAGTTATAAAAGACATATTTAAAGAAGTCTAAGATTTTCTTTTGTTGTTTCAAGGTTAAACTATGCGAGCAGTCAGTGGATGTCCAAGAGGAGGAAGTCCAGGAGGAGGACGCCCAGGAGGAGGATAGCGTGCAGGAATCGCGAGGCACAGTGTTGAACAGAGTAATCTATTTATTATACTTCTTGTTGTGGGCCACGCTGTACGTGATCGCGCTGGAGTACGAGTTCGGTGCTGTCTACTTCGTACTGTCGGCTCTGGTCTTCATCTGCTTGAACACCAGATCTGGACCGAAGCGACGTGGCGAACCCAGCGCCTATTCTGTCTTCAATCCGAATTGCGAGGCGATAGAGGGTACCCTCGACGCGTCGCAGTTTGAGAAAGAAATAAGATATGGTATAGCAGGGGTACGATAAAATCGACAAATTAGTAAAGTCTGAATACTGATTTGATATTAAGACGTTACTGGCATTCCGATCTATTTAATGTCATGGTTGGACCAAAGTGCCGTAGAGATGAGTGTGTAATGCAAATTTCAAATTTCTAGTAAATAGCTTCACGATTTGAAGTTAAATAACGTCACTCATATGTATATGTGACTTTTCCAAATTTGTATATATCTAAAAGCCAGTACTCTTATTTAATTTTTATTTAATTCGATATTTAATTTAAAGGAAATCTAGTGTTTCTTACATAATATATACGAGATAATCGCGAATATAAGTTTCGCAAAGTCCAGAGAGATATAAAATGTGATATCGAAAGCATATGTTAGGCATACATGTGAGAATAAGTATTATACCACGTTACTTTTGTATTTATACATTTTTATAGAGATAAATATATCTATATATATTTGTTTTACGCACTTGCAAAATTGTTATTGTCCATTGCTGGGCAATAAATGTAAGACAATATACAGCAAAGTAAATGCCAAAACGATTTTCATATGTTTTTTATAATACAGGAACGAACTATTAAGATTCTTATAAGACTCACTAATTCAACTCGTTTTGCCACTTACATTGCTTTGCATAGAAAACCAAATAAGACTGAGAAAATAACGAAAAAATATATTGTCACATCAAGAAGCATGTGTTTTGTAACAATCTGTAATCGATATATTTTCTGAAGTCTCTCATGTCCTCTCTTTTCTCGGAGTTCCTCCTTTTTATTCTATCTTTCCTGCAGAACTTTTATAGCGTCCTCGTAACATTTTGCCATTTGTTCGAGGTAGGCTAATATGGTAGGCTCGCTGATAGATTCGCGAAACGTCGCTAGATCGGTTCTGGAATGCGAATCAGTTTTGTCAGGACATAAAAGCGCCTTGTCCAGGTCTAGGAGCAGATCGTTCCATATCCTTATGCGTAGCATCCTAGAATATATATTGCTGCTGAGATATATAATCTTATAATCTGGCAATGACACGTCCCGTAATTTTATATACACCATTAAGTTTGTAAATTAATCAATGACTAATTAATTCTAAGTTTACTATACTTACTGGTTATTATCTGTCGCGTCGATTTCTGCATTGAGCTCTTTCGCGCCTGTGAGCAATACTTTCAACGTTCTCTTCAATTTCTCTGAAAACACAAAAAGATCATGATTAATACAGGCTCTTTAACATGCCTGCCGGAAATCAAAATTATAGGAAACGAAAAATACCCTTCGCGTCCCGAAACCTGCTGGTGTCGATCGACTCCAATATCCTGTTAAGGGTTTCATTAAAATATCTTGGCTCCCATTGAATAACTGTACTTTCGGACAGTCGCCACATAGTTTGACTAACCATCTGCGCCAGAGTTACGTCGTGCAGTCGGGAATTTTGATTTTGATGACTATATGCAAGATTATTATTATTCTGTATAAAAAAAGTACAGATAAATTTTTCTGATTAATATATTATGAAACGCAAATAGAAAATATTATATTTTTAATAGAAAATATTCTATTAAAGAGTCTTAATCAGATGTTTTAATAATAAAATATTTAAAATCTTAATTTAGAATCTACAGCGCAGCGCGATGTATTATACTTTATCAAATTGAAAATAAATGCGATTTACATTGATCAGATTCCGAAAGCGCGAAACCTTTGCATGAAACGAGGCTACTTACGAACGAAAATATCACTTGCGGAATATCTAGAGGAAGGCGGGGACCGAACATTTCGTGCTCGAGGTATGTCCAGTTACTATCGCCGGGGATTGTCTTGATGGCTTCAACAGCGACGGACCGCATGATGTCCGATCCGGACAAAGCCACGTGACTGTTAGCTGAAATTAGACAGTTCTATACGATGTGATAATACGGGAATAATAAAAATTCAAACAAACCTTGCGTGAAACGACCATGCACTGTGACGTAAGCCAGGACCTTTCGCCACATGAACGTAGACAGCTGCAGAGTCTGTGAGCAAACGTCCGAAGACACAAGGGATACGCAGAAGACCAAACTTCGTCGTGGTCGCCAATTGTACTCTGAAGAAATTCTGTCCAGGACTTGTGCCAATTCCAGAGCTACAGCGATACTGTCTTCATTAACGGATAAGATAACATATCTATCTGAAACAATTCGGTAGAATAAACGGACAAAATCCTGGAGTAGAAGAAGAGAAAAGAAAAGGGAGGCATTGTTTTCTCTCAAATAAAATACATACAAATGACAAAATATTCGAAAAGCTTTAAAGATTATTCCACATAATTGCACGTGAATCGCATGTCGCATGTAAGATGAATCTCGAAGATTGTGCAAAATACTTTGAGAATATATTAAGTAGAGTAGCGAGTGCAAAGAAAAAAAAACAAAATTTGTTTCAGAATCAATATAAAAATCAATATAAATATCTTCATTTCATCCGAATAAATCTAATTAAAGTGTCAATCGATTGAGGGACTCACCTGGTTCCCGCGAACCGTGGACACTTGCGCGAATGCATGATGCATGTTTAGACACTTTGTGAACGAATGACAAGTTGGAAAAGAGCCCACTAATGCGTCGCATATCTTCATCCAACGTTTGCCGATTTCTAATTGAAAATAAACATCTAATTAAAATTACTTATTAATAAAAAATTTAATTTGACAACTTGTTAATGGGAATTTTCGTAGAGACTAAGCTACTTACGGAATATTTTGATTTGTTATGTATAAATATGAGTGGATAAAATATTAAAACAACATACGTCGTGCGATCGTAGTCGAACGGCGCTCTTTCCAATTCCCGGAGTGCCAGTTGCTGAAGATACTCCGTGTTCCAAAGACCATTTCCGGCTAATTCGCCGCGCGTTTTTTGTGCTTGAGCCTCCAACGATCTCTCAACGGCGAAGCGGCCCAACAGAAAGCCGCAGAGGAGACACAGGAAACCGACCGAGAAAAGAAACGAGAAACACAACCGCTTTGTCACGTATTCGCTGGACTCGCCAATATTGCGTGACATTTGAAAGCTGAGGACCCGATGCATCCTCGCAGGGTGTTTCTCGTAGAAATCTTTTCAAATGTGTTATTGGCAGCCTCTTCCTATATCATCCTAAAGACACGATAAATCGTGTCGTGCCTGTCAGATTAAATCCTTCTTCTTATACAACCGCATACTAGCTTTTCAGAAGATATTGGAAATATTTATGACCTAGATTTTTCTTATGCAAACCGATCGAACATTTCACGAATGTGTGATTCACGAAACTGAAATCACTTATTAAATCAACGTTATTAAATCAATGAAATCTTGTAATATGATGTGCAAGATATTTCCGTGTATTATTTACGCGAAAGAGTTCTAATTATACGATGAATTATACGCGAAAATAATCCACTTCCGCTAACTGAATTGACCAATGCAATATTCACATCCTGATAACATTACAAACATTCGATAACATTATCAAATTAGCGATAAATCTTCGATGATTTCGTGCGAGGACGCGACACGTCCACTTGGACCACTTCTGTCTTCACGCAGGCTAAGTTTTGATCGTGAAGACGATAGAGCTGACCGTTTTCCGCTGTCTCCGTCGTCGCCAAATTGCGTGGGATCCCGAAGATATATTTTACAGTCCGCCTCTTTTCGTCGTCTCGTTTATTTTATTCTTGCGTGAAGAGCGTGCGCGCGCGGCGTTCTCATCTCTGCTTCTTTGCATGAGAGAAAATAGGGAAGTGAGAGAAAAGAAAACATATAAACAATATAACGGCGAGAGTTTATTCTCTGATCGAGTTCGCGCTTGACTTTTATTTAGATAATAAAAGTTTTAGAAATTTATTCAATTATATGTTATTCGCCATTAAGGCTGAAATATGTTTAAATGACGGTAATAAACAGAGCAAACGCAGCTAATTTTTTAAGTACTTCGGCGAGAAATTTTAAATGGAGGGTAAGCCGAAATCGGATTATCGAGGAAAAAGACAGGATTACAGTTATCAAAGATTCTTAAAAAATTTCGTATATTTCTAAATTTGAGACAAGCGTTTGGGGACCATTCGACAAGATTATAAATCCACTTAGAAAATACTAATTTAGATACACTAAAACACGTTTTTTCTAGACACCGCGTACGCAAACGTCAGAAGCGTGAACGACGCATGTTGGGTAACTTATTTCGAGTAATAATACTATGGCGGTGTTTCATTTATAAATAGTTTTCGATGTATTACGTGCGCGTGCAAGGTTGTTCCAACTATAGCGTCTTCTGTGCAGACTTTTGAAATATGTATATACTGATTTTTCACGCGTGTTAGTGATATGTCTATTATATTGAAATTTCGTTATTTGTTCAATCTTAAATGAACAGACAGAACTACAGATATTTCGATTATTAACTATTATTATTATATATTATTAATTTGAACTGTAACAAGTCTCAGTTGATTAAGTATTCCCGAAATAGAATACAAATGTTTTAAATGTTTAATTAGGGAGGTAAGATGATAATATTCTCAAAGATATTTAAAATCTATTTGATCTTAAAAGAAATTAACCTCAGACCTTTTTTAAAAATTTTTACGTATATATAAATGTCCGTTTGTTTTTAAATTTAACATATCAAGTATTACGATCTAATAGTAGTCAAGAATGAAGATAAACGTTATATTTTAAAGTATCACAAATTAAGCAATTAATTTATGCTAAGTCATTACAAGTCAAGAGATAGTTTAATATCTATAAAATATATATATATTTTTTAAATCAATATATTTTATGATATATTCTCTGTAAAAAGTCAGTCTTAATATGTATCGCAACCCGAGAAGAATACTGTCATAACTAAAAAATTCGCGATTTTTAGGAGAGAGGGAAAACTAATTTAATTCAATTTTTTTGAATTGTGAGAGTTAGTTATAACTTATAACGCAATTACAATTATGCTATCTTGTTATAATGAAACTTATATTGTTTCTTGAAGCGATTTGCTGTGATTTATTTGTCAATTCGCTTATGACACTATTTACCCAGGAAATTGCATCATAACCGATTTACTAATAATGACACTTCAGCTTTCCGTCCTACAGCGGATTTCGCATATAGACTTGTGACACTATTATACTTTTCATACAGGCTTAACTCAAAATCGAAATTTTTTGTGATGTGACAGTATTCTTCTCAGGATGTAATATGTCTGCGAATACATTTCTAAATGTAATTGACATAAAAGGGAGAAATTAGTATAAATGCTCTCGTGTATTTATGCCTTCTAACTATGTTTTTCTTATCCTGTGAAACGTCGGAAAAATGATAATCTTCGCTGGAATGGTACGTTCCGATGCAATGCAGCATGGTGTTCCCTTAAATCTGCTAGTGTAACAAACGTATCGTTGCATATCTCGCACTCGAACGGTTCTGTGTGCAAACGCAGATTCTTTAGACAGTACGTTCGATCCGTAAAAATTGTTTGCGTGGACAAATATATCTTTTCTTACCGTGAGTTTTCCAATGCAGAAGCAAACTCGAATAATCGCTATACGCTTTATAGCAATAGGAACAAAATACCATGGCGTTGTGACGTGCATAAATGTGTTCCTGGAATGTTCGCCAAGTCTCGCAGATTAAATTACAATGATTGCACGTGTAAGTTGCCTCAGCATGGTATCTTTGCATGTGCTCGTCCAAACGCATCTTTGTCTTAAAATGAATGTTACATTTGCTGCAAATGTTCCGGCTCCGAATCATAAGGATAGAACGCAGAAGTCTGGAATATGTTCTGCTCTCTCTATTTCTTGTTAAAATGGCACCCATAACAGACGGTTTTGGTGCAAATTCCTTTTATAAAAAAATAACGTCGCTGGTGAAAGGTAGATTTGTCTAAAATTTCTTGGCTTCTTATTTCTCGATCCTTTTTACGACAGGCTATTTCTATTCTTTCCGACTTTCTTGGGTGATAGGGCGTTCGTGTACGTGACAGGTACGTGTTAGAATCTCAGGTAATATTTAATTTTGCGATTCAAATTGCAAAATGACGAAATCGCACACCGATAAGCACAATATTACAGCGCGTGTAATTGATGGACTCGAAGAACTTTGTGATATTGAATTTGACCGGCACAGAATGTGTACGATTTTCTTCTTGTACCTTTAAACATATTCTTTGTATATTGAAACATTAGGGATAGAAGGACAACAAGTCCTGTTTATGTGTATATCAACTTTGCATTGCTTCTTCAAATGTCGTTGGTGAATATAAACTCAGCAAATTTGCGATCGCTGATCGATATGTGTGTGCGTATGTGATTGCGTAAATCACGCAACGTTTTAATTGATTAAATATTATCGAAATAAAGCACTAACATTTTAAATATTGAATTAGGGATAAGAAGATGAAAATATTGTGAAAAATATTTAAAATTTATTTATCCTTTAAAAAAATTAATTTCCAAATTTTCATTCTCAAAGTAATGTGTAGTCAGTTTTTATTTACAATTTTTTTTAATATTTATATATAAATAATATTATATACTAAAACGTATATAACGCATAATATATATATTACATCATAATTTATATATAATATATAATATATAATATTTATAATAAATTTATAATAAATATTATATACGTAATACATTTAATAATATCGATGACATGATTAATAAATAATATTTTTATATTTTTATATAAAAGTTTATATTTTAAATTTAACATATCAACTGCCATAAGTTTGATATATAGTCAAGAGTATGATATATAGTAGTAAAAATATATAGTAGTCAAGAGTAAAAATCTACGTTATATTTTAAAGCAGCACGAGTCATGTTATTAATTTAACACAGAAACGAA
The DNA here is from genome assembly GCF_003070985.1 of Temnothorax curvispinosus. NCBI lineage: Eukaryota > Metazoa > Arthropoda > Insecta > Hymenoptera > Formicidae > Temnothorax > Temnothorax curvispinosus. The sequence continues at coordinate 22,958 of NW_020220948.1, read as the reverse complement.
TCCATTATAAACGCTCCTTTCGTATATTATTTATTCCCTGTAATTTTATTCTTCTCTTTCCACTGAAACTGGACGAAACGGTAAATCGAATGGTAACTCGCGATGCAACGAGATGTGATGATCCCTCAAATCTGATAATGTCTTGAACGTGTCGTAGCATACGTCGCACTCAAATGGTTCTGTGTGTAAACAGTAAACGCAGATTCATTAATATACAGTACATTTATTCCGAAAAAACTCTTCACCAGAGTACGGATAAAGATATATTTTCTTACCGTGCATTCTCCAATGTAGTCTCAATCTCCAATAATTAGTATGCACTTTATAGCAATAAGGACAGAATACCATGTGCCTATGAACTAACCAATGCTCTCGGAAACTTGACCAAGTATCGTAGATTACTTTACAGCAATCACACGTGTAAGTCATTCCGATATGGTCTTGCATGTGCTCGTTCAAACACACCTCTGTGACAAACTGGAGATTACATATACCGCAGATATTCCGGGATCGAATTGTATGGATAAAGTGCAGAAGCTTCTGGGACGCTCTGCTCTCCTGATCTACCAGCGTTGTTGTGTCCATGAATGATAATACTCAATCCAGATTTCTTTTGGAAACAGAACGTCGCATTCGTAATAGGCGAATGCTGATTTTACCGTAGATTTTTTCCTAGTCTGATCTTTTGCTTTTCCGATTTCTTTCCGAGTCCTATTTCCGTCCTTTCCGACTCTGATTCCGTGAGCGAGCGTTCGTATATGTGATATATATATACTAGATAGAAGCTCGGGCCGTATATAATGGTCAATTTTACAGTTTAATTTGGAAAATAAATTACAAAAAAATTTCAAAAGGAAGCCCAAGCGCGTGCGGTCGACAAACTCAAGGAACTCTGCAATAAACTTGAACGGTCGAAACGTGTATAAATTTTTTCTTGTATCTTTTTCATAAACACATCTAGAAATAAACAAATCCTGTTTATATATAGATATACGTATATACGAGCAAACTTTGTATTGCTTTTATAGATATCATATCTGGATAAATTTAATTAGATGGTAGATTTAATTAATTTGATTATATATATATATTTGTGCAAATTATCCAGCCCTTGTTGCGAAAATAATTCGTGACAAAAGGGAAGGATTTATTCAGTGTCTGATGCTTTCTCTTGAAACTGCGATCGCGCGTGTTGCAACGGCAGTGTTTTATTTGTAAATAGTTATCGTGATCCGTACAATATTGTTTTAATTATAACACTTGCAAACTTTTAGCACAAATCATCGAAAACCCGAGTCGAAATTTAAGACTTGAAATAATTCTCGCAAATATTTATTTATGCTTTAATATTTTATAATTTTTATCTGTTATTCGTATAAATTTGTATAACAAAATAGTGTCACATAAAAAAATCGATTCGCGAAATATTATCGCGATATTATTATGAATAATTAGTTAATTAATTGAGTATAGACTTGGCTAAGCTAATTGTCCATTCAAACTGACCGTGTTCCAGAAGTAACATGTTCATCTACGCGATATTCTAAGCATGTTAATAGGTTCCACCTGTGTGTATGCTTGGATCTTACGCGTTCTAACATTATTTGCGATTAAATCTCGCTGTATTAAAGCACGACTATGCACGGATTTTTCACGTATCGACTTCGAGACTGGTTTCAACAAATATTTATCTATTAAAAGTTGTTATTAATTTGTTTATGAACTACAGAAAAGTATTAATAGTTTAAATATTGTTTAGAACATTTGCCTGAAATATATCTAATATTTAAATTAATATAGTGGTAATGCGAAGGATACTATCCTTCAATAAAAACAACTTCAAATTTTTATTCAATTTTTATAGAAATAACTTTTACATTCAGATCTGTTTTTTATTTTGTTTAAAAGTTAATGTATTATAAAATAAAAATTAAAATACTTATAACTATTTTGCTTAATAGTAATCGAGACATACACTGCAGTTTGAAAAATTATATATATCATGCGTTTGATCTTTTCTATACAAAATAATTGCAAAATAAAACTTGGCATTGGTGTAAATAAATCAATACATTTAATTTTTTTCGTAATATCTCCTAAAATGCTACTTTTAGATAGAATTAATACTTTATTGTTGGTATATGTCCAATAATTTACTATCGTTCCTGGTTAATTTACAATCACGTTCCTGATAAAAGAACATTGCCGATACTCGTAACATTCGCTCTCTTAAAAAAAATATTGTCATTAATTAAATTATATTATATTACTGCTGGAGTGCAGATTTAAAAAGACTCAACAAGAATACTTCATTTTTATACATACATATTATATTTGTATTCTCTGTTATTCATGATACAATCAAGATGTAATTCTATATGACAAATCGAAAAGAGTAAAATAAAAGATTTTTATGTCTCTTATTTTTAAGAAATTTAATTTTAAAATTCAAGGTTTTAATTTTTAAACTACTAAATTTTATATTAAATATTAATCATTATAATATGTATGTATTTAATAGTTATTACCAATTAAAAATCAAAAGATTATTGATAAGAAATTGATTAATTAATTACATAGAATAATTCATTAATACATAATTGTATATTATTATCAAAGCCTATTTGAGCAGCCAAACAGCATACAAACTTGTATATTGAACACCAAAAATATTCATTAATCTTTTGTCTTTTATGCGTAATTTGCACGTGTCACTCTAGCAGAGAAAAATCTTTATCCTTTTGTTACGTTCTGTTTTGTAATTTATTTATTTAATCCCGCGTTAACGTCATTAATTTAAGAGATATATTTATGCGCTATAAACATTTAATCGATTTATCGTTAGAATAAGTGTTATTTCTAACGATAAATCGACAAAAAAGTAAAAATTCTTCGGAGTCTTTATATTGGATGTCCGGATAAAATTCATTTTATTCATGCGATTTCCCATAAGAGAGTATATTGTATGTTCTTCGAGAATAACTATATTGGTGGTTGTCCATTAGTGAATCTGGTTCTGCAACCTGCGAAAATAGAAAATAACACGTTTATTATCAAACATTCCTTTGTTATACGCATTCTCACTACTGTGTAATACATTTCCTTTACTTAATTTCTGGATATAAAATGCAATTGGTCAATGAACATTAATAATATATTCGCACATCTTTTAATAATACTGATATAAAGAATATCGGAAAGAATACTTTCTGTGAGATTGTCCTTACTTGTTTGCTGCTCCTTGATTTCTTATATCTGTAGAACAATGACTTGGTGACCAATCGCATTCCTTTTCTGAATGTTTATCGATCAAATGCTGCCGCATCAACCATTTTGTACTGAACTTCTTCCCACATATTTTGCATCTCATTAGCTTCTCGTGTATGCTCATATGAACACTTAAATCTTTCCATCTGTAGAAACATTTGTGACAGTATGGACACATATATTGTTTACTGAGCGTCTTCAAACGTCTAAAATTTTCGTAAGGTGTACTGCAAAATGAACAGCGACAATATTGTAACTTGTGCTTCACTTGAATATGATTTTTAAGCGATTTCTCGTCGGCGAAGATCCTCGAGCAATGACAGAATTTGAGAGCTGTGACTTCTGCATGATTCGCGAAAACATGATCGTCCAATTGAATCGGGTTGGAGACTCGTAGATCACAGCCGTATGATTTTAATTCGTATTGCAGTTTCTCGATAGAATGGATGCAGCCTTGATACATTGAGATCTTAGCGGCGCGGCGTCTCTTTGATGTTTCAATTCGAGTTAAAGGCACGCGTCTCTAATATGCAAACGTATATGGTTTTGAATTTCTCGGCAATTCGATAGAGGGTTTGGCAATTGACTTTCCTTTTTCCTTTTCTTCACTCGTCGAACTTCTGTTCGATCTTTGGCATTTTTCGATACTCCGTGGATAAAGGTTCATATATAGAGACACGTGTTATCCATCGAAGCTGTTACGAGTGCGCTTTTTAAAACTCTTTTATGATTGACTTTTAATTAACGAGATATTTCACAATTACACACAGTATCGTTGCTGCGCGTGTAATCGACGTACTAATCGAAAATATCGCCTACGGTATCCAGTTTAACGATCGGCAAACGTTAATTCTATACCTCGTCCGGACACATTCAAAAACAAACCAGGAATTTCTGTATTATGTTTATACATCTATAGCATTGTTGAAATTTTTGCAGTATATCTCTCCTGTTATTTGATAAAAATAATATTTAAATTATTTCTTTTTACTTCGTTGTTTCTATAATGCCATAAATTTTAGAATAGTTTTTTTACGCCATTTCATAGCATGGTTTTTCCTTGTGTCTCAAAATGAGATGAATTTGATGAAAATGAGTCGAATTTATTCATACATATATCTAAGTTCGAGCGAAGGCCGAGCGTTCGCGAGAAAGCGTATTTTGTCCGCGTGCGGTTAAATAATTAGCGTGGTGGCATCTTGATAGACTATAGAGGCACATGCGGCCCCACAAGTTATATAAAAAGTCTAAATAAAACGCAATTCTTTTTTAATATTTTATTAAGAAGTAGACATGATGGTAATGTAAAAAAATGTTTGAAGTGTACTGGTTCTTAATAAAAATTAACCATAAACTTCTGTTCTTTGATCACTTTTCATTTACAAAGTTTTATATAGTACCTATCTTTTTTTTATTTTATATGTAATATACACACTCATCTATTACGACTTATTTAATAGTAATTACGAAGAAAGATCTATTTTAAAATATCACAATAAGTCATGGAATTGATTTATTCTACAATCATATGCATAATACATAAAGTGTAATGTAAAACTTAGCATCAGTATAAATAATATTCTATTTCAGAATATTTTCTAAAACATTAGTTTTTAATGAAATTAATAAAATACAGTTGTCATATGTCCAAAAGTCTCGCGTTTATTTACGATAAAAATATATTTTCGACTTACTGACAGTATGTGTGAAATTTCAAAATATCCTCATGTATTACATTCTTGCATCGCGTTATATTATTAGCGCATGTTTAGAAATAATATATAAGAAACCTATTCACATATGCTACATTATATTACATCCTCCGTTATTTATAGAATACAAAGAGAAAAAGGATAATTCTACGTGAAGAAAAATATGCTGAAAAGTTATTCATATACGAATGCTTTTTCTAAATATTAGATTTAAAAATTCAGGATATTAAAGATTAATTTATATAATTATTATTTATAAAAAAGAAAAAATAATTATTTGTCAATGAATCAGAATTATTAATTTCTAATTACAATTAGAATTTATGACTGATTAATAATTACAAGTATTAATTATTTATATAATTATTATTATGGCATATTATTATTGAAAAATAAATTTAAAACAGAATAATACTTATTTTTCCAAAGTAAAGCTTTATATAAAAAAAGATTCTACTTTATATAATGTAATTCTATTATATATTTTTCCATTTAGAATTATTATCTTTCTAATTGTAACATCAATAACAGACTACCCTGTAAGTATCTCAAATATGTTTGCGCGAATATCATTGGAATTATCATTTTTTTCGAACAGTTTAAGTTCTTTAATATTAGGAACATTTGTATTATCCGATTTGTATTAGGTATCCATTTTTTATTTACTCCAACTCAGCTCGACAAGACTAATCGGACTCAATTTGATTTGAACTTCTACACGTTCCTACACTGAGAAAAAAAATTGGTTGTATGGACTAAACTTGTATAATTGTTGATTGATTAATGATTGATTCAACAATTATTAAGTTGCACTAAAAAAGGTATAGCTCATTCATGTCAACCATCAAAATATTTTAATCAAGAATTAGTTAATTCAACTAATGTTTAGTTTAACCAATTAATTTTTGTTTAGTTGAACATATCGGACTAAATATTTTAGTTGGATGAAACACATTTTGTGTTTTTCAACCAATTTTTTTCTCAGTGTAACTTTAAGCGTTCGTGACTTTTGAGATAACGTTTCTGGCCGAAACTGACGCCGCATTGATTACACTTGTACGGCTTTTCCTCGGAATGAACACGTTTGTGCCTGGTCAGGTCGTTCTTCACGCCGAAACCCTTGCCACATATGTCGCACATATGATTTTTCTCACCCGTATGTACTGTCAGGTGACCCAGCATCTGCTGTCTCCAGCGAAACCTTTTGGCGCAATAGGTACATTGGTATGGAAATTCATCCGTATGGATCTTGCTGTGTATGTAGAGAGATGCCTTGGTTTTGAACGTCTTGCCACAAGTGTGACACACGTATGGGCGTTCACCGGTATGGATACGTCGATGATCCTCCATGGCGGTCTTCATGGCGAAGCTGCGGCCGCATATATCGCAGGTGTGATTCTTCACGCCATCGTGCACGTGTTTCAGGTGATAATATAGACTACCGCTCTGAACGAATTGTTTTCCGCATATGTGGCACGTGTACGATTTCTCGTCCGAGTGCGTGCGTACGTGGGCCCAGTAGCTTTTCCGCGAGCGAAATTTCTTGTTACAAAATTTGCAGACCATCGCCGGGCTGGTGGGGGCAGCCTTTTTGGCTTTGGACTGTTTGACGCTCTTCTCCAAATATTCATTAGACTCGTTCACTTCCGCTGCGTGTTCTTGCTGTGTATATAATGTAGCTTTCGTCTTTTTCGTGTAACTTCTTGCTCGCGTCTGACTAGCAAGAGTAGTACCTTTGTCTTCTGTACTTTTCTTCTTCGTGTCATTTGGCAATTCATTTGAAGAGGATATTTGACGAGATATACTTGTAGGAGACAAATGTTCGGTTAATTTATTGTTATCGATATTATCTGCGGAAGAAAAAGTACTCTCCGAATTTCCATCGATTATATTGGACGTTTTAGTTTGAATTGGATTATTTTCATTTCTATATTCTACCATTTTATATGCTTGCCGAGAACTGTGGGCGATTAGCCGATCGGGGATGACGATCTGATTCTTCAATCTGTAAAAATAAAAAGTAACCATTTGTTATTAAATTTGTTATTAAATTTATATTTCTGTTATCACATTATATATTTTCTATATATCGTATACTGTGCACAGGATATTTAAAAAACGTATATTTTAGTAAATTAGTCTGTTATATACGTATACATATTTACATTATAAAATCTTGAAGTTTGCAAGAAAATTTCGTCTCTAAACAATATGAGTGAAATTGAAAATTTTCGATCTTTTTAAAGTTTAACATATGCACTTGTTAGTTCTCTCTAATAATTGTAAGATTAATTTCATGAAATTTACTTACAATTTCCTTTGCTCAGTTCTGCTGGTGTTATTTGCCGAACTCGAGAAATGTCAGATATTAAAGATCTCTCTTTTTATCCAAGGTTTCAGAATCGCACTACTGTTTTTTAGTTATTCCATGTACTCTCTCTTTAGTGTCATTTAATCAACCTTTACTTGTTTATTTGTTTTCTTGGTTTCTACTATATTCTTGTTAAAATTTAAAATTACTTTATTTTAATTTCAAAGGAAGTATTAATAATTTTTACGTAATTTTCCTTAATGCATGAGATTCCCTTCCATTCGATACGGATACAGAAAATAGAAATAAATCAGTGCTAACGATTTTTCCGTAAAATTAAGGGATATTTAGTTCTTCTTATTTTGTTTTTCATCTAATTCTAAATAGATGGAAACCGAGAGCATGGTTTTTGAGAATGTTTGTGGATGTCATCTTAAGTCGAGTCTCAACAATTATTTCTTATCAAACTTTATTTCTCAAATTTTGCACAAAACGGTTTTACGTATATATGCAATGACAATATAAGATCTTCCATTCACAGTAGTATTTCTCATCATCATTCTTTCTCACGCAATGTTTTAACCAGTCGTAAGCCTTTGAACAATAAATTCAAATTCATGTGTTTCTTTGGTTTTAGGAACATATTTACAATAGTCTCTCCACATGGATACATGCTCTTGTATGATTTGCAAAAATTGATTCTATCATGGATTTCTTCTTTCTGATTTTGTCTTCATCATTTTTGTCATCTTCTGTATTTATGATTTAATTCGATCGAATATTTCCAATTCTCGCGGATCGCATAGATTTGTTCGAACATACTAGTCGAATTTAGTGGCATCGAGTTTAACGATCGGCAAACGTTTCATGACTACATTCGTCCGGACACATCCAGATACAAACAAATTCGATGTTTCATCTTTACGTGCATACAGCTGTGTGTAAACTGCCACAGTGTCTCTTCAGATATCGCTCCTGAGCGAATCTGGCGCCGCAAATCGCGCAAATGTGCAAGCGCTGATTGGTATGAGTGCGCCGATGACGGGTGACGCAACCTTTGCTGCGGAAACGCTCGTCGCAAATATCGCAGGCGTACGGCTTTCGATCGGAGTGCCAGGATGCATGTTTATCCAATTCCTGCTTCCTCCTGAAACCGCGGTCGCATAGAACACAACGATGCGGCAGGACCTGCGAATGGTAGAGTCGGTGCACGTGCAGGGACGCCTTCTGCTTGAAGGACTTGCCGCAGGTCTCGCACACGTGGGGTCTCTCGCCGGAGTGAGTGCGTCTGTGCTCGTCCCTCGACGCTCTCGAGGCGAGATGACGCCCGCAAACGTCGCAGGCGAAATTTTTAACACCGTCGTGGACGTACCGCACATGCCTGTTCAAACCAGACGTCGATCGAAAGCTCTTGTCGCAAATGGAACAGATGTAGGGTCGCACGCCGGCATGAATGTTGCGATGAATTAGCAGATTGTACGACGTGGAAAGGACCTTCCCGCACTCCTCACACTTGTAAGGGGTGCATTTCTTCTCCACCATCGTCCTCGAGCAAGTTAATTCGGCACGTTGTTCCGATAATCTTTTCGATCGTTCCGTACATCCTTGAGAGTTCATCATAGATTTTTCTTGAGACTTCTGCGTTTGCTCAAAGTTGGGATGAGAATCTGCCGAATGGTCTCTTTCTAACTTCTCTTCAAAATCGCCAAGATGCGTTGATGCAAGACATTTCTCGCTGGATACCGTTGATCGAGTTTTCTCGACATTAATGTGTCCTTCCATATCGGACTGCTCATTCCTTGGCGAGCTGACTCGTGCACGTCTCTCCGATTCGTCTTTCGACATTCGACGCGTCCATCTGAAAAGAGAGTCAGCCCGTTACTTGGGGGACGGCCGAATTGCGTGGCGGCTCGTGGTTGAGTTTCTTATGATTAACTAAGTAGCGCTTCTGGCGGAACGAGAGGCTGCATTCGGTGCAGCGCCAAGGTTTCTCGTCGGAATGGATCAGTCGGTGTCGCTTCAGCTCGTATTTGATACGAAAGCGACGGCCGCACACGTCGCACGCGTGCGGCTTCTCGCCGGTGTGCTTGGTGATGTGCAACATCAGCGGCGGCCGCGTGCGGAAGGTCTGGCCGCAGTAGCTGCACTTGAACGGGAACACGTCCGTGTGCGTGCGATTGTGCACGAAGAGGGAGGCCTTTTGCTTGAACGTTTTTCCGCAGACGTTGCAGACGTACGGCCGCTCGCCCGTGTGGATGCGCCTGTGGTCCTCAACGTTGCGCCGCGTTGAGAACATACGGCCGCACAGATCGCATGGCACGTTCTTGATGCCGGCGTGGGTCTCCTTCAGGTGCCGTGCCAAACCTTGATTCACGCGGAATCGCTTGCCACAGAGGTGGCAAGTAAACAGCCGTTCGCCCGTGTGGATGCGCAGGTGCCAGTAGAAGGTGTACGGCGAATTTAAGTTTTTGCCGCACTCGTTGCAATGGTAGTACACTTTACCGTCATGTTCCATTCGGGCACGCATCACTGTCTCCGTGGCTACGAAGGACTTCCGATTCCTCTTCGCGACCTCGGGATGTGCCTCCACCAGATGGGCTTTTAACAGTTTCCTCTTCTCCGCAATGTGTTCACAATAGCCGCATGGATAAGTTCTGGATCGTTTTCCCAATAATTTTACTGATGAAAGGTAAGGTTCTTCGTTGTCGCTTGCGCTCTTAATATTTTCCATCAACCGGTTCTTTTCTTTTCTCATACTGTCATCTATCTTCTTTTTCTTTTCTGTTACCTTAGTACGTGTTCTTGACAAATATTCTTCGTTGGCTGAATCGTGATGTTTACAGCCTGTCATATGGCGTATTAGATGGTGCTTTCTTTTGAAAACACGTCGGCAGTTATCGCAAGTATAGTTCTTTACAGAGTTACTCGTTGACTGTAGAACTGTCAATTTATTTTTTTCTTGATATCTTGAGACGTTCGAGTCTATTTTTTCGTCGCATTTTACTGCGTTGCAGTTATTCGACGAATCACGTGTCTCTCTTTCTAAAATTTCTTTAACGTTTTCTGCAATCAGCGTCGTGCTTCTCGTTGGAATGCTTTCGTACTTCATCGTGGCGTTATTCGTCCACAGTGCAGCACTATACGAGGAGCGGTATGTCGCGAAAGATCTCTCCTCTGTCAGCTCGCACCTGGAAAAACAACAAAGGCGGCAGGTTTGAGTCGGTTTCGTCGCTGGCGGTAGGTCGATGACGAAGGACCGTATCTATACAGAGAAGAAGAGAGACAGAGAAGGGGAGGACGATTTGCGCGTTCGGCGTACATTTCTACCGTTAATAATGCCCCTTATCGTTAGGACGCTCGCAGAGATTCCTTGTGCCGGCTCTTGAGATGATTGTTCAGGTAGCGCTTCTGCCGGAAAGCGAGACCGCACTTGACGCAGACGAACGGCTTGTTCTCAGAATGGATGAGCTTGTGCCGCGCCAATTCAGACTTGACCCGAAACTTCCTCTCGCACACGTCGCACCCGTGATTCTTCTCGCCGGTGTGCGTGGTCACGTGTGCCAGCACCTCCTGTCGCCGGCGAAACCGCTTGTTGCAATACGAGCACGCGTGCGGAAACACGTCGGTGTGCAGCTTGCTGTGGATATACAGGGACGCCTTGGACTTGAAGGTCTTCCCGCACGAGTCGCAGACGTACGGCCGTTCGCCGGTGTGGGTGCGCCGGTGATCCTCCCGCGTCGCCTTGGATGCGAACGATCTCTTGCACAGGTCGCACGTGAAGTTCTTCAGCTTCGCGTGCACGTCCTTGAGATGCCTGGTCAGCCCGCCGGAGTCGCGGAACTGTTTGCCGCACACGTGGCAGGTAAACGGCCGCTCGTTCTTGTGGATCCTCATGTGTCGCAAATACGAGTCCTTTAGCTTGAAACATCTACCGCACTCGGCGCATCGGAACGTCTCCTCTCTGTGCAACGCGTTTCCAGGGATCTCGCACAGTTCTTTACTGTCCTTTTCATCGTCAAGTACCAAATGTGTCGAATTGTCATTCAAGGTCTGATCTCTCTCGCTTTTCTTCTCCTCGCATGCGACAGTGATCGTCCGAAGCTCGTCGCTATCCTCGTCGCAGTCGGAATTTTTTACAGAGCGTTGCGTCGCGACATACTCTGCCTTGTGGATCCTCATGTGTCGCAATAACGAGTCCTTTAGCTTGAAACATCTACCGCACTCGGCGCATCGTTCAGTTCTCGGCACTCGGCACAGTTCTTTACTGTCCTCATCGCTATCGGAATACAGCGGCGCGACATACTCTTCCTTCGGTTCGACGGACTGATCGTTACTCTCCAGCTGCTCAGACACGGTAGACGGGTGATCGTGCATCGTGTCCATGACGGCGATCCAGCCCGAGTCGGAGTCCTCGGTCGTCGCGCTCGGTTTTGTCAGGTTGCGCATTCTCGACTGGCATTGTTTCCTGTATGGCTTCCAAAATGCTTTCGGCGTGTCCGGGGACACTCTAAACGGTATCCGGACGCCGCACGACCTGCAAAATAGCCGAAACTTGACTCCAGGTTTCGTGATTGCGTGGCACGACGCAGCGGACGATTGCGATTTCGAGTTTCGGTTATCACAGCCGCTCAGTTTTCTAGGTAATCGTTAAAGTCAACCATCCCGGGGCTGTTCCGGCGCATTCCCTTTCGCTTTGCTCGAAATCTTTCGTTAAGCTGTCGCAAAAATTTTCTTGGCGTACCCAACGTCAGTAAATCGTTCTTTTTTTTAATGGCTTAGCGAGAGTTTCACATTTCGTTACGACGCGTGTCACGATTGCTCGTGTGTATTCAATGTCGAACAGTTTCCATTTTTTCGTGAGATACACGGGAAATGTTTAACAAGTTCTACATGTGGCACTTATTCTATTTTCATTATATTCTAATATTCTATTATCTACATGCTAGAAATACGGCGATCATGAGCAGACGGATCGTATAAACGGAGAACAGGTAGCAAGAGAGACAAAGACAGAGAACTGTGCTTCTTGTATAATTAACAAATTATGAAAATACGAAATCATTACCTGTTGGATTTATTAATTTTTTCTGAATCACACGCTTCGTTTTTGTCATCGTCCTGTTGATTTGGCTGCAATAAGGAGTTTCAATTACTTAATGTAAAAGGATTATTTCTTATAGTTTTATCGTACTTACCAGTGGGTTTGTAATATTAGATTCAATGGTCGTGCTGGCTGTGGTAAGCATCGGCGTAGTAACTTCTAAATTATCCAAAGAAGAAGGGTTGTAATACTGCAAAACATTTGTAAAGAATATATAATTAGAATATTGTGTACTTACAGAGAGAGAGATGCATGAGGAGACAAAGGATTGTAAAAAGAAACGCGAGTATGAGAGAGGATGCAGCAGAATGGAATAAGACAAAGCGCGTCCAGAGAAACACATTTTCTAGGATATAAAATTAGTCAGGATTAATGGATTAAAGAAGCTTGATAGATACGATGCGACAACAAAGAGAGGGACTTGAGAGTTAAATACTTAAACTCTGAAAAGGTAAATATGGTAATATAATTCCTCTTTATCTTATACATGCTCTTATAAAAAAATACACTCAACCCATAGAAAAACCCTTAAGCGTCGTCTACAGCAGGAGTATACAGTAAGACGTAAGCAGTAAGTTATTGACTAATGAAATTTTTACAATTCAAGAATAATTGACTGTGGTTGGTCAATAGCTTACTGCTTACATCTCACTGCATACTCCTGCTGCCATTGTAGACGACGCTTTAAAGTTGGGTGTGATTTCGGACCGCCAATAGGTTAAACCTATTGTTAAACCTATTGGCAGTCCGAAATCACACCCAACTTTAAGGGTTTTTCTATGGATTGAGTGTATTTTTCCATAAGGGTGTTATTATGTTTTATTTGAGATCTCAGAATGCAATAGGAACATAGCTGACTCGCTAATTAGCTTTGTAATATTATGGCTCGTCTACAATAGCCGCAACAGTATGCAGTAAGACGACGTAAGCAGTAAGCTGTTGACTAATGGAATTTTTACAATTCAAGAATAATAATCGACTGTGGTTGGTCAATAGCTTACTGCTCACGTCTTACTGCATACTTTTACGGCTATTGTAGACAAACAGACATTCCTTAACCTTATGCATTTGTTTACCTGCTGCTTATTTCGCAGTTGCGTATCCTGCATTTGCAGCAGCTTTATCTCCGCGCTTAGACATCCCTCGCGCAACTCGTGCCAGGCTATCAGGATGTTGGCGCAATTCTCGCACAGTTGCAACGGCAGAGTGTCGCTTTCGGATACCTGTAAAAAGCAATCAGTAGATGACCAACGCGTCGTTCACCGAGGTACTTGAACTGAAATTTCGGCGTTTACTGTACACACGTGTATCGGCAAGTACTTGATTATTTTGCTGGACAAGTCATGCTCCGCTCCGTCGCCCTCGAAGATGGGTATCATGTGATTGCTCGCGTTAGCGCATATCCTGCAGAGGTGCATCCACGCTAACGTTACCTCTGTTGCAGATACCGTTCCATCGGGATACTGCACTGACTGGTCCTGCGACATCAAGAAGAAATCCTCGTCGGTTCCCTCCGACTCGTTGCGCTCTCCACGCGTCACTATACTCTTCACGGTCTCGATCAGCATAATGTCCTCGCCGGGTGACTCCATTTCTGGCGGCATCGAGTCGCTAGTCTCCATGCCGACGAAGAAGACGACCACGTGTCCAGCACGCTATCAACGAATTCACTCGCTGCGCACGTTGCATGCAAGACACCTTTGATTATAAGACGTTAGACGCTGGAGGACGACGTTGGAGCAAGCTTCCGCTTGCTCCTGTCTTTAGCCAGCGTTCGCATGCGCTCGATGGTTGACTGAAGAATGGTCGAAGCTTTAAAATGGCATAGAACGCCGGATGCGTACGCATCCGAAGCGACTTTGCTGGATCTCCCACGATGGAACGTGATCATATGGTCGATGGAAGTCGTCCAGATTGGTTGGATTTGGGAACGCTCGCAGGTTTAAACTTTCCTGAAAGGGTTGGATGCCTTTACTTGAAGGTGTACCTTCTTTGTGTGGGTGTGCAAGATGATTGGATGAACTCTATTTGATTAGAATGCTTTAAGATGATTAAGATTATAGAATTAAGTGAAATAATCTAAAGTAACGTAAGACTCCAAAAAGACATTTCTAAAAAAATAATTTCTCTTTTTTTTTAACTTAATCAGTTAATATAATCTCATAGGATAATTATCTGTCGTGATAACTCGTGATAATATTACATATTTTGCTTATGTTATGGTGACATACAGTGAATTAATGCATGACGCGTTCAATGCGATTTTACACATCAAAGATCAAATTTTATTGTAATACTTAAAAAAATATATGTTTTCCGCTTAAGTAATTAATTACTGAATATAGTTCAACCGCTTTATACGCAAAAATTGACGAGTCATGCGCGATAAAATAATCCTTGCGAATGCATTAATTGCATAATGTTCCCAAGGAGAACACATAAGTCATAATGATGTCAAAATGACATCTTTCAAAAGTCATAATTCTATATGTCATGATGACGTCATTGTTGTTCCTGGCAAGGACGGTTTTGTGACGTCACAAAGACAAGATGATAAGTTTAGAAATTTTGAATATGAAGATTATCAACATGGAGAAACAATTTTGAAAGAAGTTCCAAATCTCAACTTAGTGTCAAACATTGCATTGGATAGCATGCATTGTGTTTATCTTGGCGTAGTAAGAAGGATTATTATGCTGTGGATACAAAATGGACCACTCAATGTACAAATTTCAGGCATACAAATAACAGAAATTTCTACTAAACTAGAAGATTTTATGAAAATCTTGCATATTATTATAGCCCTATTCGCTCCAACCATGCCTTTCGTGTTCCACGAATTTCTAACAGTCGTTTGTTCCGGAAAACAAATGATCGTGGGAGAATTCCCTCCACGCCGGAAAAAAGTTATTGTGGCAGGGAACCACAGGTAAAAATTTCAAAGTCCTAGCTCATTTACTTTCGAAACGGGGAACAATCAAAATCTCGGTGGGACACGAAAGTGCATGGTTGGAGGATTACGTCACTGTCGTGTGAAAGGTAAATGAGCATTTTTTTCGATAAAAATGTATTTTTGTGTATAATTTAACCGTATTTAAAATATTTTTGTTGTTAAAAAAAAAATTTAACATTCCACAGAGGTCTATTATGACTCAGAGGCAGGTGGAAGAAATGGGGAAGAGCTACGATTATAAAAAAAAAATTAATTTTTTTACATAAAAAATATCTGTCACACTTCAAATTCGCCTTTTCTTATTCAGAAATTCTTTTTCTAGCATTCTTTAAGTCCTTAAAGTCCTTCTGTACCATTTAAAAATTACCAAATTTGCGGCGACGAAATTAAGTATTCCTATTTAATTAATAATTATCTCTTATTTTTTTTCTCATTTGCACTACTTTTAGCTTTAATTTGCGTTTTGGTTCATTAACCTTCGTCAATTTGTTCGTGAGTTATGATTTTTTAAGTAAAACGAGTCGTAACGTGTGTTTGTTAACATATAATTGTTTTAAAAAAATATTTAAATAAATGATTTCCAAATATTCTTTACATTGATTTTTAGTCGAAGGTACAAAGATATTATAATAATTTTTGGGGAATTTTTCAAAGCTATTAACATTATAAAAAACACGTGGGACTCGAAAGTGCATGGTTGGAGGATTATTGGGGCGAAAAAAACGTTGGAGTGAATAGGGATAGTAATGATGATGGTAATGATAATAATAATAATAATTTCTTTCTCTTATAGTTACAGTAATCATGTATTCAGTTTTGAAATTTCCGGAAACAAAAGACCCACCGGAAATAGTACGCCTACTTTTTGGGTCGACGAACTAAGAATGAAAACAAAGTGGCCACCATATGACCAGCCAGAAAAGATACTTAATACTTAAAGCTATTAGAAAGTGTGTAATGCCAGAAGACGATTGGCCAGAATATACATATGTACTACTCGTGTGTAAATGTGGTAATTTAAGATTTGTTCTAATGTTTTTTGAAGATTGAATCATATCTTTTAAGGTCAACCTAAACAAACTTGCATAGGTGCATAAGCATGTGCATAAAGAGATGGATTGGTCTATTTTCTTATGCACATGTAATGGATCAATCAATTTTCTTATGCTTATGTTTATGCGCTATGCAAGTTTGTCTGGACCTTTGATATATGAAAGGGATCTTTTTATTTTGAGATTATTTATGGATGTAATAATTGTACTTAGGTCTCTGACGCTCGGCATCCCTTCCCTTTTTTAAGTCATTTCCCTTGATTTCTTTTACCTTAGTAGGGGTTTTTTTTTGTTTTTCTTTGTAGACCTGATTTTTTTACACGTTCTAAGATATTAGCAGAAGTCTTCATATAAAGCACTTTTTCTTTATCTACTTCGGTTTAGGCTGTGCATTTGGCTAATCACAGTCAGTCAACAGTTAGTAAATACTACTGTGTATATATAATTTTTTCCGTTTTAAAAAAATAAAGATTACAATAAGTTTTAAATCTAGATACATTCAAAACATTTTTTTATTTTGTTTCTTATTTAAAGCAAAAATTATTTTAATGCCCACATTTCAAGTTTTTTTTTAAATTCTGTTTTATAGGCCAGTCATATTAGACATCAAACCTTCCAATTAATCTTCCCAGGTTGCAACCGCTTTTTTAGACCATTTTTCTTTAGTTTATAGCTATGTAAGCAAAAAGTTTGACTTTTTGGGATAGTCTTAGTTTTTCGCTGTTTTCAGGCCTTAAAATTCATTTGAGACGCATTTTATTATATGCATCTTATTGCAGACAAAATTTGCAATAAAAAAGGACTCTTGTATTTTTTTCGTATGACGAACGCTGATTTTTTTATTGACGCACAAAATTAAGCGTTATCCGACCTGTGAGCAATATTGGATAACCTTGCGGGTCAATAAAAAAATCAGCGTTCGTCGTACAAAAAAAAATACAAGGGTCCTTTTTTGTTGCAAATTTTGTCCATAACAAGATGCATATGATAAAATTCGTCTCAAATGAATTTTAAAGCCTGAAAACAGCGAAAAACTAAGACTTCCAAAAAGTCAAAATTTTTTGCTTACATAGCTACAAACTAAAGAAAAAATTGTCTAAAAAATTGGTTGCACCATGAAAAGTATTCTTTGCAGTTCTCAGATAATGCGTGATTTTTGGGGGATTTTTAATTTTATTTTAAATGACGGGAAAAAAAATCATCGGTGCAACATAAAAAAAAATGACGAAATCGAGGGTTTTCAGGATCGAGTCTTGGAGTTTGACGGCGCGTACAAGCTAAACGACTGACTTGACGATAAATGTTGTTCAAATCATTATTGTAGGGGAGACCGGGGCTAAGCCGACAGCGGGGCGAACTTGACACTAGGCTTTTTGCCAATTTAAATCTATCGTAGAAACTTGCCTTTGCTACTGTAAATGCGTCTTTATGTGCCAGTATTATCAACGGAATTTGGTAACATTCTGAGTTATAGTGTAATTTTTAACGCGACATAAGTGTTTTTGATAGTGAAAAGTAATTTTTCTGATCTCTCGAAAATGTCTACTCTTTCATCGAGCTTTACTCTTGCGAATCTACCGCTAAGTGATTTTGATAGGAAATTCGATGCTTTATACGAATCCGATAATAATTTTTGCATATTTTCAAAATTTATATATTTTTGGAGTAACAAAAGTAAAAAACGACGTTCGGGGCTAAGTCGACACGACGCCACCGGGGCAAAGACGACACTAACCTAAAGTGACATTATCGCAAAAAAGGTCACTGTTTCGTCCGATTCCGATGACGATTTAAGGAACATTTGTTGCGTGTGTTCGGAAAACATTTCATTAGCTTCTAATAACAAACAATGCATCTTACACAACAATGCAACCGTATGGCTCATGACGAATGTGTGCGCACATTTGATCGCGAGTTTACGTGTATAAATTGTTTTTCAGACAGTTCAGCAAAAGATAATTAAAAGTTTAATCTTTTTTTTTCTCATTATTTTAAATAATTGTTTACTTTATTCCGACTTTTTGTTTCTAATACACAATGTCTTTTTATTTGATAAACAATGTATTTTTATTTTTAAACAATAAAAAAATAAGTTCCAGATCAAATTGTGTCGATCAAACAAAGTGTTGAGTTTGCCCCGGCGGGGTGTCGAGTTCGCTCCATCATTTTTCAATTCGAAAATTTGTCTTCGCGTCACTTTTCCTTTCCTGGCGGCAAAACAAAGCGACGTACAGCAAAACTTCCTGAATCAATTTTGTACCTGAAAAAACACTCTTTAAATACATATCATTGAATTTGCCTAAAAATTTTAATTAAATATTAAAAATTGCCTTTGAAAAAATAGTGTCGGCTTAGCCCCGGTCTCCCCTAGATAATTTTATGCTCTACAAAAAAAGGTACGTATAGTTTAGTTACCCTATCTTGCTTAGTTTTTGAGATATTTGAAAAAAAAATATAAAAAATTGTGTTTTTGGTTGATAATATTGTTAATAACTTTTTATTCCCCGTTAATTTTGCAAAGCAAAATAAATCTTACTTATAATACCTCAAATCAAAGCGATTCATGGTGGTTGCAATCTGGGTAGATTAATTGAAAGGTTAACCCCCTAAAGTTTAATGTGACTGGCCTATTATGTAAATATGTACAATATTACATGATTTATGCCCAGTGAAAACAGTCTGCAGTGAAAATGATGTCAATATGACCATTGTTTAGTAAATACTAATAAATTCATCGATTAATTATTATATATGTATATATGTGATTTCGTAACCATTTTTTATCCTAAATGACAGATAATACCTTGTACGAAAACAAAGAATAAAACAATGTCACAACACTTGAATAACGCTAATGTGCAATAAAACAATAATGTCCCATTATTGGAATTAGATACAATAAATACAAATTCTATTAATTTTAATTCCGATAAAAAAAAATTGATTTATCAGATGCAAATAAATATTTTACAAAAATACAAAAATACAAAAATATAAAAATACAAAAATACAAAAATACTGACGAAAATAATCAGCCAAAAAGTCTTTCAATGTTGTCTATAACACTATATCGAAAGAAAAGACGGAAACAATCTCGACTTGCATTTTATCTAATCAAGAATAATGAAAAAATGGAACTGTCCTCAAGTGTAGACAAACATAAGGCAGTTAATATATTGCATAGTGTAGAACAGAATTTCATTCAAGATGTTTCTATAGCAAATGCTACTACAAATGCAACTGTTACTGAAAATAGTGCTACAACACTAGTGAACAACACTAGTGAAATTTTAGATGAAGATGAAGTGATAGAAGCCAGTCCTACGCAAAAAAGTGTTGCGTCAAAAGTCAGACAGTTTTTAGAACTCAAAAGGAAAATTTCTAAAAAGCGTATAGATTTTGGATCATGTCCTTTGACTAAACATACTTCTATACAAATGGAAAATGTTAATACATTGAAAAATAAAGTTAACATAAGTTATCTTTTCCACTTTTAAAAAAGGCGTGTTACCTGAGTGAATTTCGTTTGTATC
>NW_020220948.1:0-3019 GCF_003070985.1 Temnothorax curvispinosus | reverse complement strand
TGAATTTCGTTTGTATCGTAAAATTGAAGCCTCTTTTCCGCGATGCCAATTGGCTATCTCGATTGATTGCCGCGCCGTAGCTTGCTTCATCCCGTGAGGGACTGTCATTGCGGAGTGTGGCGAGTTTCGTGCGTGTAGTGCGTCGTGTGTATCATGATGTGACAGCTCGCGTCGTGTCGCGAGGTTAATCGTCCCGCGTCGTGTCGCAATTATTATATAATAGCATAATGTTAAAGCTAAATAGCGCGCGCGAAGCGCGCGCGTCTGTAGTGTCTAGTACCAATAGAAATGCATGAAACTTTTTATCTGCCTGCAGAACAAACTGCAAATAGAAATAAAATAGATAATTTCAATTTGGATGACACAGAAAACAAGCCACCTGAAAAAAAGAAGTTATTGAATAAGTTTAATGTGTAAATATTATTTAATGTGTAAATATCACATAATAATTGTGGTAATGTAAATTGCTTTTATATATCCACATTCGCCGTTAAAATCGTTAAATAAATATAAATATAACTATAAATATAAATAAGTTGATTTAAATATTTTTCTCATAAAAAAGTAATTTATCATCTTAAGTATAGTCTTAAGGCGTCATCAGCCAATCAGAGGGCTGTATTAGCATCTTAAGACGTCACTTCCTCTATGAGGAAGCCAAGTGCAAATTTCTAATTTGCACCATTTTATCTCTTTAGTCGTTGTTTCACCGTACTGTTTTAAATAGATGACTATGAAGAAGCTTCTAAAAAGAGAAGAGATGCTGACTTATTTTCAGATATTGAAAATACAGAAAAAATGAAACAGACTTGCAAAGCACGTCATAAAAAACTAATTTTATCTGATTATTCTTGGCGTTCTGACAGTTCTGATGAATCCACCTCTAGAAATCATAAAAACACATTCACAGTGTACTACGCCACAGTCACAGAAAAACGATTCCAATGTATATGATACATTTAAAAAACGAACCAAGAATGTGTGTGTAGATGCTAATATACCAATGATTCTCATAGTCCATCTCCAGAAATTATAAAAACACATTCACAGGATACCTACTAACAAGGGAACCTCGCGAAGTGGAAAATTCTGATTTTAATGAAACTTTCCACACATGTAGGGGGAGTAAAAAGATGAATTTAGATATTTTTTGTAGCGGCCCAAAAACGGTTTTAAGGGATGAAACCACTGCTCATATGTAGAGCGCCTTTTTGCTTTTCTCGATATATTTCGAAAAGTATTCGAGATATCAAAAAATGTTTCAAATAAAAGTTTTATGGTAAAATCTCCTCTATTCAACCACATTAATAAAATTTTGAAAAAAACATTTTTGTTTAAAAAATTATTTTTAAAAAATATTATATTAATGTTGTTGAATAGAGGAGATTTTACCATAAAACTTTTATTTGAAACATTTTTTTATATCTCGAATACTTTTCGAAATATATCGAGAAAAGCAAAAAACCGCTCTACATATGAGCAGTGGTTTCACCCCTTAAAACCGTTTTTGGGCCGCTACAAAAAATATCTAAATTCATCTTTTTACTCCTTTTACATGTGTGGAAAGTTTCATTAAAATCAGAATTTTCCATTTCGCGAGGTTCCCTTGTAAGTCACAGTCACACAAGAACAATTCTACCAATATATGTGATACATTTAAAAAACGATCAATGAATATGTGTATGGATGTTAATGCCAATGATTCTTACAATCCACCTCAGAAAGTCCTAAAAACATATTCGCGGTGTAGTACGTATCATAAGAACGACTCTACCAAAAAAGTCGATTCTGAACAAAATATAAACTTAGAACAGTTTTGTAATTTTAATTCAGAATCGGAATTCGAAGAAAACGAAAGCAACTTTGAAAATGTTGATAATAACATCAAATTAGCTAATAAAGAGAACAATAATGTAAAACTGCTTCTAAGACTAGAACATCTACAAGTAAAGCAAATATTATCATCTGGAGAATGTAAAGGTGATAAATGTATAAAATTTTTTGTTTTAAACACATTTTCTCTTAAAATAAACATATAACCAAATTTTTGTCTTAAAATATTTTTATTTTTTATAATTTTGACTTATTTCAATTATTTCCTTGCGTACAAGTGCTTTTAGAGTTAGACATTAAACATAACGTTTACTCATTTAAAAAAAAGAAACTATAATTCCTTGGATTTTTCACTTTAATCAACATATGAAACACATACAAGAACTTTATTTATGTAAAATTTTCTGTTATTTTTTATTTGTTATACTGATTTTATAAAATACTGAATTTTGCATCGCTTAAGAATGTTGTTTCTGGTTTTATAATAAGATGAAGAACAATTTAAAAACTGTCGAAAAATCAATACAGAATGTCATTTTTTGCAGAGATTGACAATGAAATCACTAAAAATGGGAATGACAATTCACAATCTCATACGCAACAAGAAGGACCATTTGATGTAGATAAATTTGGAAGTAAGTATTTTCTATATTATGTCAACTTTTTTTATAATATAAATATTTTATAATACGATTTTTTTAACGTAAATAATTCCACTTTAAATTGAACTTTAATTTGTCACTCTAGCTTCAAATCGAAATTTAACATAATGTTTAAATGGCTAATCATGTTTTTATATAACTTTTTATTTTAAGAATAGTAAAATTTGAATAATATTAAACGAATAACACATTTGCACTTATGCACTCATACACTTACACGTACAATGTATAATATCATATCAAGAACCTTTTATGTCATTTTTTTGCAGCTGCATTGAAGCTTATTCTGACAAAGCAAAATAAAATTGTGCAACAGAACCAAATTATAATGGCTAAAATTACGATTCTCGAGAAAAAGATTTTTCAAGATACAACTAATTGTCAGTTGAGTGATCAAACTAAAGACACATTACGCAAAACATTTGTTATAAAAACCGTCAATGATTTAGAAGAGTTTGCCGCTAGTTTAAAGAAAAAAAAGTTTTTTGATGAAGTTGTAAGTATAATTTATTACAATAATAAAT
>NW_020220947.1:0-1191 GCF_003070985.1 Temnothorax curvispinosus | reverse complement strand
CAATTAGGACGCAGTCTTAGATTGCGTGAGCAAAATTTCTTTTCACATGTCGCGTCGTCTAGCTGCTTATAAGGGTTTAACTAAGGAGAAACATATGTAACGTCCACCGGTCCACCACGTGTTGCAAAAGTAATGGTAAGAAAAATGGACAAAGAAAGCTATTTCAATTCTGATAAAGGTCTATAAAGAGAAATTATGCTTGTACACACGCCAAATTACATTAATAAATATGTTTGAAATTAACGAATATATGCGCGCTACTGTCAGCTGCTCAAAGCACGAAAATTATCGCATTATTTGAAATTCTGAAGCCAAGCTAACAATGCGGCCATCAGCATTTCCAGCTGCCTTCAACGTAATAAATTTAGCTATATAGCAATTCAGCAGGCAAAAACGCATCGTGTACTCATACTTATAGGGTACGTTTCATTTAGCGTTCGCAATGCTCTTAGAATTGTAGACCGATTGTTGGAGAAGGGTAGAGGCGCAGGTAGAAAAAAATTTATGCTTTTTTGCCCTTTCTCGTTTGCACGCAAACAAAAGAATATGCCGTCTTGGGGCCCTTAAGGGGATGCTGGAGTCGCGGGCGAACTCGATCAGCGTCGATAAAGAAGTGCTCACCGATTCTTACATATACATACAGAGCGCAGGCAAACTCGACCAGCGTCGATAAAGAAGTGCTCACCGATTCTTACACATACATACAGAGCGCAGAGTTTTTGGCTGAATTCGAGGAGATCGTAACATGTGCATATGAAATTTTCTAACATACTTTTCTCTTATACTAAAGTTTGCAGCTCATTTTTGCAAGCACAGGATTCTTCTTTATTGTATTTCCGTGACGGCTGCAAGGTTTTTGTATACGTACACAGTCTAAAACTTTTATCTGCAGCAAATGTTGTCATGAGTCGACAGCAGAATCAAAAATAAAAATGTAATTTTCTAATTTTTTTTCGTTTTTCATACGCAATTGGTGCCTGCCGTCTTCGTTATCGTCCATACTTTAATTCTGGACAAAAAATTTTTAATTCGGTGAAATCAATCAAAAGATTTGTGTGTCTGAAAATTTCGTGGTAAAACAAACCTGTCTCCAGCATCCCCTTAATAACTAACCCCCCAGTGGACACTCATTGTCAGTACCGCACCGTTTCCACGTCCACGCCACTTCGCCGCCGTATACGTGCCGCACGT
>NW_020220946.1:0-1284 GCF_003070985.1 Temnothorax curvispinosus | reverse complement strand
TATTATTTTATTCTATCTCTCAATTTCTACATATTAATTAAAAAATACTATTATATCTTTTATATAATCTTCTTATTTTACATGCATTTCATTACTTAACACTTACTTAAGAAAGCCTCTCAAATGTAATTTTAAAAAATGTTTTTTTCAACATCATCTTCACATTTCAAAGTATTTTTTATCTGTGTCAATCTTGTTTGCAACTTAGCAAGTTCATTCATTATATCGTTATTCGACAGTTCATTCTTATCGTAGACAACCTGCTTAGCATGTTTGACTATGTTAGGATCCATTTTCAAAGTGGACCAATCCATGGAATAGCCATCAACGTTATGCCTATCGCCATCATAAACAATCAGATTATCATCGTAAGGTTTGAAACTTATTTTACCGCATTTGAGGTAATGTGGAAAGAGAAGAATCTTGTTGGAAAAGAAATTAAAAGAATTCGACCACGTCCATTTAGAATTCCAGCAGAACGGTTTCCCGACTGTCATTCTTTCGAAACAAGCGATCAGGCGTACCCGGGAGATTAGTCCGATAATCTCGGCCTTATTCAGAATCTCGGCAATGTTGCTGATTGCCAAACCATTAAGCAAATTAAACAGCACGATGACTATGTGAAAGATGAACAGCACGAACACAATGCGGCTCCAAACAGGATACGCAGAAAAAGAAATGTCTTTGGCGTCAAACTCGCCGGTGAACATAATGATGGTTTTGAAAAGCGAAAGACCGGGATTAGAGAAATCGTCACTCCTCAAGAGCATGTAGAAAGCTAGAGTGAATGCGAGGATCAGAATCAGATACGGGAAGAAAAACCGAACAAAATTGAAGAAGACAGTTCGAAACATTTCGATACAAGTGGACGGAAACAGATGATGGCTTATCAGAGTCATTAGCTCCCAGGTGGACAGCAGGATAACCATAACTCCGATTTGCCGTCCTGCGCCGCACAGCAGTGCAAGAGTCAGTACAATTAGCAGAACTTGTGCCCAGTTTTCCAAATCTACCAAGTAGCGTTGAGGACAGCAGATAAATTGCAAGATCTCTCGGTAGGTGAAGAGCAGCAACATCAGCGTGGCAAAAACCCACGAAAGATTGTGTAATGTAACATTTTGCAAAATACTTGCAAAGACCGTATTGAAACTATCGTTAGCTATTTGCTGTCTATTTCTACTTGCTGTGTCGTTAGTCATGCTTAGTATGTAGGCGTTCACAAAGCAATAGAACATTGTGTAATAAACGAAATTTGCGTACAAAACATGCCGTATCATGTACCAT
>NW_020220945.1:0-2082 GCF_003070985.1 Temnothorax curvispinosus | reverse complement strand
AAAATTTGCGGTGCGAATTCGCGCGATTGTGCGAATCGTCTCGAGATATAGCTCTGCCTTTCAAGTCCAAACCGACTTTAATTTTTGTTTATTTTCATGTGTGCTACACTACATCGCTGCGACGATTGCTTTTATACCGTAAGACATATTATAACGTATTAGACTTCGTGTGAGTGAATTATTTATATCAGCACCTTTAGATTGTTATATATTTTTTATAAGTGTATAGTGATTGTGGGTGTGTATCGTATAATTGATGAATTTTCTCTTTGAATTAAATACATTATTTGTCGTAAAAAATTATAATAAGAAATAATGTATGTATATATCAAAAGCTTATTTAATCTCAAACGAACTTCAGAAATCTTATTTGCGGTGCTCGCTTATCAAAGTATGTGGATTCCCTTTTCACACACGAGATACTTCCGCATACGTACATTGTTATAGAACTACTTGAATACAGTTTACATTGGTTTCGAAAAATCAAATCTTCCGATTGGAGAAACCCGCCCGCATCGCAAATTTCGTTCTTTTTTGTACACTTCGCGCAATTGATGTTTTTAGCTACGCCGGCATCCGTTCGCACGGTTTACACTTCATCAATCTCGGTGGTATATATATTGAGCCTGTGGTATATATCCGCCTGGCATCTCGGTCCCCGCTACTCGCGCACGCGGATGCGGGATTCGATCCAAGATTCGCGGCGGCGGCGGCGTGTTTCGCATACGTGACTTCTTCCATCCTGTTAGGCATCAGCAGACATGCGGGAACAAGTTGAAATCCGAAACCGGGAAACTTCGGATATGGCTTTCATATGTTGGGATTTTGCGCGATACGTTTCCATATTCGTAAAAATGTGTCATGTATGAAGCTCCGAGTGCAGGTTTCTACCATTTTAGACGAATATTTTGATAAATGTAACATCGTGCAGCAACGTCGAGGATGTCTGATGGAGCATGTTTCCTTCTTTGAAAATAAACAACTAATTCTGTAAAATTACGTAAATATTCTAACTTTCGACGTTGCATCAGAATCGCTAAGAATCGAGTTTTTTCTATTTTGCTTTATTCTTTTGTTGTTATTTTTTTTTCGACTCTTTATAAGCAAGTATTTTTTAAATCTCTCGAAGCGTTGGAAAAAATATCACGAATTTTGTATGTCAGAAATAAACAAACTCAGGCAAACGATTTTGCAATTTACGTCCCCAAGGGATTTTTTGAAATAACATCCGTTTATTGTCGTAAAACAGGCTTTTGAGACTCTGCTGTCCACAATCCGCGATATCCGGTGGTAAAAAATGTGATTTATATTTTTCTAAATTGCGAAACGTTGTAATAATAGCTTACTTTATTTCACATATCTGCGTAGCACGATTAGCGGCAGAGTTTTGGATATATTTTTTAATGTATTTTAAATGTATGTTCTATTGGGTTAATACGATTTTGTTCGAAAAATTATTTATGGAAACATAAATTGTGAGAGTAGAGTACGCACGAATTTTCTCGTCATAATCCAAAAGTAGTTGGGATTACTGTCGGCTCTTAATGCGACATATGACGCGTCGAACACATACAATCGGCTTACACAATGGCAGTTTTATCACGTTGAAATGTAATATAAAAATTTATATCGAATATGAGTAAAAAGTAACGAAAGAAATGAGGGAAGCATCAATTTATAGCACACTTTGATTCATTTTTAATTTTTTAATTGATTGTATATCGCCAAATTAAAATCTATATGTAATATATGTAAGATGAAAATTAGGAATTGTCAAATAATCGTAAATCTAATAAATTTGCAATAATTTATACCGCTTAATATCGCGATTTCGCTTTTGCAAGAAGATTTAACACTGTCGGCAGCAATCAAGCCGTTAGCTTACTTATAAAGTTCTTGTGGGGCGGAGCGGATGCAGTTCAGCGTTTACGAAGAAGTCTGTAATACCGAAGAACAAAAGGAGGTTAAATGAGGATAGGATCACCCCGAGAGTAGCACCATTGAGGTTCTTATGGAAACTGCAGTGCCATTTGAGCGGGGTGATCCTATCCTCATTTAACCTCCTTTTGTTCTTCGGTATTA
>NW_020220944.1:0-25984 GCF_003070985.1 Temnothorax curvispinosus | reverse complement strand
GAATCTTTCCCGTTATATCTTTTGTTTGTAACTAGTCCTGCCGAACTGTTCCCTTAATTGTCTCATTTTGCACCTTTCTTATATCCTTCCGCTTTCCTGTCGAGGAACCTTGCTCCGACTTATCCCCGGAATATCTTGGGGACGTCGGTATTTTCGTTTGTTACATATATATATGCGCGACATAATAATTTATCTACCCTAATAATACTAGTACAGTAACATATATCAATGGCTAATCTCAAAATAAAATAATATACATCAGTTTATATATATATATGTATGTATGTATATATCGTAGAGACTCTAAATTCGAGAAATCGCCTGCGGTATTTCCAAAGTTTTAGATCTAAAGATAAAGAATAAATTCCTGCAATGAAAGGATGATAGAACGTAATTCGACCAGCGAACGTAGTTCGTTAAATGATCACAGAATATACTTCGTAACAGCGCACGTCTGATGGAATGATTAAGTAATAGACGATTGTCTAGGGATAATAGATCCTGTCTACGTTATCCGTCAGCGAGAAGGGCCACGATATTCCTATAAATAACATAACGATATAATTCCATAGTTGAGAAGGCACATGTTTGCAGATATGTTTAGGTGTACTGGCGATATAGTCTTAGAGACATTCTCAGATAAAATCGATATTACGTACTACAAATGTGATTGATAAAATAATAGATCACGAAGCGTGTAGAGTATGGAATGATAGAAAATCATATAAAAATATCATAATAAATTTAAATAATTGGTAAGTACGATATCAATAATATATCGCAAGTAAGGCAACAAAGATTCATGTCCCTTCTAGAGTGATACTTAAATGCGAAGTAATATCGTCAATATATGTATAATATATCCTGCGGCTTATAGAATATTCTTTGGAAGCATGCGTGGCAAGAGAATAAAAATGACGCCGTTTTCGAGGCCCCCTCGCATACTCGGAGTGTCTTACAATAATAACAGAAGACAGTGCCCGCACTTGCTTCTATTTGGTCCTTTTATACCCGTTTTACGCTCTCTTCATCGGTCGTCCGATTATTAAATCATACAAACCGAATGAGCGAGGAAGAAGAGCGAAAATATTATTTAAAATCGATTTCGATTTCTTCGAGACTGGAAGTATCTACTATCATCGATCGATGAGTATCGATCTTTCTAACGTATCTTTTCGCGAATTTTATGCTAGCTGATTTAGGTCACGTGGATATCTGAAACAGAAAACAAAAAGAAATACCCTGTTAGTTCATATATACCATTAATTAATCGATGGAAAAGACTTGAATACAATTTTATAAGTTCGTAACGTAATAGCTGTTAAAAATAAAGTTCAATTAAAATGTATATAAGTCTTTTCCAGTCCTTTGTAAAGGTATTTTTTGTCTATCGACTCGACACTCACCTCACCCTATAAATCCTGCTGCTAACGATATGATGAGAGCTAGAAGCCCGGTCAGCATTTGACCAGCTGTCGAAACGACCGGCGGCGACGCCGCATTCTCGACCACGGTGCCCGGCAGGAAGTAATCCTGCGCGGTCAACCTGTCACCATACTTATCCAGCAATACCATAACGACTCCGTTCGACCAGCCGAAACCAAGTTGTACTTCGTACTCACCTCCACCTCCGTGGCCACCCGAAACGGTCGCGTCGTACTGCCAACAAAATTCCCTCGCGTTAGAAATTCTTTTTCCAGAAGACAACTAATTCGGCAAAAAAAATCTTAAAAAATTAAGTGATTTCGACATAAGCTTCATTTATTTTTAAAATTGCGATATACAAAAATTTATATTCTTTATATCGTCCTGTTTTCGCCTTTCTTCATGGGAATTACCTTTTCGTACATGCTGTGCGTCTCGTTGAAAGCCTTATAGTTGCTACGGACCCATCTCTGGCTGATCTCGTAGGCCAATCTCTGCGCCCATGGGTCGCCCGTGTTGTTCAACGACATGACGAAGAAATACTGGAGAGGCGGCCAGGCATTGGGATAATCCCATTGTTCGCCGGAGTGTTCCAACGTCGTCGGTATGCCGCCCTGATTCAACATGATCTGATTTTTCTCGAGGTACTTGAGCACCTTCGACACGTATTCGGTCCTCTTCGAAGTGTCGTAGCAGTCCGTCCAGAGTGGCAGGATGTTAGTCGGATAGAAGTAGTCCCGCTTGATGTCGTTCAGCATATCGTAGTCCAACCAGACACCCACCTCCTCGTGCCACAACACCATCCTGATCGCCTCCTTCCACTTCTCGGCCAGGTCGTCGTAATACGCGGCCTTCGTCTCGTTGCCCATCTGACGATTGTACTGCGCCAGCAGCACGGCGTTTCGTTGTATTATGGTATTCAGATCGACCGGGATTATAGATCTGGTCTTGAGATTTGTCAGATTACCTGGAACCCGTCTCGCTAATCAGTCTTCAGTTTCCCCGAGCTCGCTCCTACGAGCTCTCGTTATATCGAAGCGCGATTCGTAAAGAGATCATTATGACAATTTTTATATAACACGCGTTTTCAATTTCGTTATGGAATTGAGCAAGGTAAGACGGTTAAACGACACGATTCAACGATCTCAGTTGCAACACGGACTTTTGCGAAAATGAATTTTAGAGTACCGACGCGCCGCAAACAATGCTTTCACTTAGGAAACGAGACGGAGGGCCTTGAGGCGCGCGCGCGCGCGCGCAGATCTCATTGGAGATACGATGTTTAATGTGGAATAGCACAATAACTGTGGGAAATGCTATACGCGCGTATATGTAATACGTCATCATAGCTTCGGTTCGATCCATTAAAAAAAATTATGACGAACAGGAAAAATCACGACAAACAGGATAGCGCTTCTTGAGCTTCTTTTACTATTCGATATTAACTGAGCGTCGCACGGATAATCAAAGAATCTGCGTACAAAAAGTTATTCTAGTTGCATTCTACATTCTTTTCCTACACGTATATATAAACATCTCTTTCTTTCCACGTTGAATTAGAGAGATATCATTACAATCTATGTAATTAGCGCGGTGTCATTTTCTGTCGACTCTGTGACAATAACGCTTTTATCCAGCCGCCAAAGCTATTTTAATCGTTACTTGCGAAGACACGTGTAATAATATTACTGCGCCCAACGTCGCTCACCCATAAAGACTTCTATTTTCATCGCGCGGGAAGCAATTAAAGAATGATAATTACCCTTGTTGGTACCCTCGTGTACGAACCATCGACTGGAAAAATCCCATCCGGACTCGGCCGCCGTTTTCAATTCCGCATAATAATTATCCTTCTCTTCGGCGGTTCGAAAACTTTGACTCGTCAGATAGTCCTCCCTAATCATCAAGTCGCGAGATTAGAAAATCAAGTGGATGGACCAAGTCGGAATCAACGTCGGGAGTGAAAATAGCGTCGCTAATTATTAATATAGGGCTAGCAAAATTAACATTGCGTCTTGCACGACGGTCAGAATCTCTCGCGAACGATGCAAGTGCAACGCACAAAAATTAACGCTTACCAATCCGACATGAAGGTAATGAGCATAACAATATCATCAACAATAATATCCCCGTGTACGCTTCAACTCTAGATCATTTAGCTCATCCACGGCTATTACCGGAAGGGCCGCGGAAGTCACCGGTACTCACTTGTAAGATTCCGGCCGGGGACCCGACGACTCCTCGTAGTATCTGGCGAGCGTGTAGTTGACCCCGTCCAACTCGATGTCCACGGTACGGTTGGTCAGCCAGAAGTTGAATTCCTTCTCCAGCAGCCAGAGATTCTCTTTCAGCCAGCCGTCGTCGTGCGTGATCTTGAGATACTCGTCCACCATGGGTATCAAGAGCGGCGGGTGCGAGCGCATCGCGTAGTAGATCCTACCGCCGTTCGGTATGTGACCGATCTTGTCCACTATCGAGACAAAATTGTTCAGCATGCCCTTGACGGTGCTGTGCATCTCGGACAGCAGCAGGCCCCTGATGATCCAGTACGAGTCCCAGTAGTAGAACTCGCGGAAACGCCCGCCGGGCACGATCACCGGATGCGGCACGTAGATGATCGAGTAGAGCTCCTCGTTGATCCTCACGTCGTCCCGCATCTTCCTGCCCAGCAGCTTCCAGATGTGATTGAGATCGGAGCCGAACTTCCGCAGCTCGTCGTCCTCGATGTTCTGCAGGAACTTGGGAGTGGCCGTCCAGTCGGCCGGGTCCCAGTCCTCGAACTCGTGGCCGGGCATCTCGAATGTGTCGTTGATGAACTTCTCCACCTGCTGCTTGTTCGGCACGTAGTTCATGCTCTTCATGAAGGCCCGGAACGACGCCAGCGTCTCGTTCGCCGGCCGCTTCATCTTCATGTCGACGAAGTACTTGGAGTCCTTGTATATGCCGGTCATCTGTATCGTGTGCAGCAGCTCGCCGTGGCAGTATATCTCACTGGAAAGGCACGGTACATGGCTACTTGTCTACTCGATTCGAGCACGAGACCCTCTCGATCGCGTGCGATTGGTCTCGCGACCGCGGTCTCTCTCTCTCTCTCTCTCGCCGGGATCGCGGGAGTGTTACGTGGATGAAATCCACGCAGGATGAACTTTGCACCGGAGTAAAAAGAAAGGACGAACGCGCGTGCCTGAAGAAATAATGAACGCGACTGCTAATTTTCATGACTTGTGGCCGGAGCTACGGTAGCAACACGATAACGACCACGAAGAACGTGGAAACTTGATTTACACAGGAAGTTTCTGTTGTCTACTAATTATTTTCATAGGTACGACATTAATTAGGTGGCCTCCTTTCACCGCGATGCAAAATCAATCCTGTTGAAGTTGTGTTAAGGTCCCGAACTGCGGCGTAGTAAAAGTTAAAGTTTGCGCGAAGCACGCTTTTCAACTACTCGCGGTTTTCGCGGTTGGATCGACATCTGGACCAATGTCTCGACCTCCAGCTAAGCCGGAGATATTTTAGAACGCGCAATCTCTCCAGTAAGGATACAGGAAGTTGTAGCCTCTCTAATTGTGTGAGAATAAAGGAGCTGTGACTTCTAAATTGCGAAACAGGATTATATCTATTAGTCGATCGTTTATCCTCATAAACAACGTTGATACGTCGATAAAAGCAACATGTGTAAAGAATTACGCGCTTTGCTTAATAGTAGCAAAATTCCGATCCCGCAATTACACCGTTTTATTTTTTTCCTATGAATTGTGAGGCAATTGCAAGTATCCTGCATTCACTTCCGGGTACACCTTTAGCTAGGCCGAAGCGGGATTAGATCAGAGCTCATAAAAAGAACGTATTCATTCGGACGAGCGTAATATTTACGCAGTAAGAACGTCGTCAAGTTCTGTAAATATAAAAATTCTCTCGGTCGCAATTATTAAAATTACGAAACCACAAAGCGTAGCGAGCGTAAATGTCAAAAAGCGTTCAAAAGCTTCGTGCGACATTTCTTCATATCAATTTGTTAGGAAAAAAAAATTCTAATCTCGTGAGCCAACGTAAGCGCGAGAAGACGCACGGGTTTCTTCTCTCGCGCTTCCGTTCTTCTTTCTCTCGCCCCGCGCGTGGATTATTATTTTTCACCAATCTCGCACGCGCCGGGCGCGATATCGCGCGGATTCGCGAACACGTAGATCGGGGGCCCCGGCCATCTACGGATACGTGCGAAATCGCCGCGACTCCCATTTTCCCGGACGGCCTTGGCGAACGAGATCCCCGCGCGCGCACGTGGTCGCGCGTTCCGCGGCTAGGAGTGAAATCGATCGGTGCTATATACGCTTTGCCGCGCGGAATGGAAGAGATCCCGCGCGTTCGCGTGACGGTATGCGCGAGGCGGCTCTCGCGAAATGTGCCGCCTCATTATCATTACTAATACGCGCGCGCGCGCGCTCTGCGCGCTCGCCTCGCGAATACGCGAGGGATAACGTTTTTTTTCTCTCCCGCTCGCTGGAAACCGAGAACCGATCTCCGCGCGTCGCCGGCACCGCCGTGTTACGCTTTAACGAGATTACCGCGAGAATTCGCGGCAGAAGCATGCAAATTTCCTCACGGAGGAGCGCCTCCGATTCGCGAGCGCCTGATTGTTAGTCCGCGTGCCGGCACGATCTCCTTTCAGCGCAAATATAATTATCCGCGTGGAATAATTGCACGCATGGAAGTGACTTCTAAGAAACACACGTCGCCGTAATACGGGAGTAATTTTAAAAAGGAGAAGGTGTTTACATATCTCTGAAAAAATCGGAAATGCGATTGTTAAGTTACCGTTGTCTCGGTAAACCATTCCTAGAAGGACATTATTTAAAGAAGTTTTTTTTTTCCGTGTCAAGCCTAGTTGCTCCGTCAGATTATCTATGTTAATAAATTTTCAAATGAATGGAAACGATGGCGTGTGGGAATGATAGCGCGATTTTATCATTTGCGTCATTTGTCCAT
This sequence comes from Temnothorax curvispinosus, assembly GCF_003070985.1. Classification (NCBI taxonomy): domain Eukaryota; kingdom Metazoa; phylum Arthropoda; class Insecta; order Hymenoptera; family Formicidae; genus Temnothorax; species Temnothorax curvispinosus. The sequence goes on along the minus strand of NW_020220944.1, from coordinate 19,573 downwards.
GATAATTTCGCGTTTGAACACACATTCGTATGCCTACGATACCCGCGGTCATCTAGATTTCACCGTTTCTCTGTCACATCTAACGCGAGCTGGTTACTAATAAACCCCGCATGTCCGCGATTATGTTCGACGCGTTGCTAATTAGCACGCAACAATCTATTTTTAATGACTAGCTTCTATTCATTATTCTTTCAAAAAATATATAGATTGTTTTTTATGTCAACTGTGCACTGAGAAAAAAATGTTCTGGATTTTAATAAATATTAGTTTGCATACAACTGTAACTCCATTTACTAAAATAAAGAAAATTTTCCTTTTTATCAGTATATGTGTATTCACTGAAAAAAAAAATATATATTAATAAAAAAGGAAATTTTTCTTCATTTCAATAAATGCATGAAGTCACAGTTGTACGCAAACTAATACTTACTAAAATCCAGAACATTTTTTTCTCAGTGGACGTACAAAAAAAATTATCATGGAAAATAACGAAAAGGAATAGATGAATTATTGCGAACAGGTTCCACGATAAGATTCGAACAGCCGTGTCAAGTGCAGCGGGTCGCGCGACATCGGCGATTAGATCTTTTCATTACACGTCGATTTAATTAATATGCCAAACGTGATTGCGTCCCAATATTGCATCATCCGACGCCGCGACGGAAAAAATCGTCCACGACTACTTTTCGCTAGAAGATCTGCATTTGACGCACTCATTATACGTACTCATTAGCCGCCGGATATGAATATTCGTTTACGTGTAAGCGAACGCGCCGTCGAACTGGATCTCTCCCTGCGAAAAAAACCCGGTGCGCATCTCAGATTGAAATGTCATTGCGGTCTTGGCCAAGAAGTGGCCTGATCGCGCCACTTTATTAAGACGTCACTCGAAAGATCTCCGGAAGATTCAATTTACTGAGCTCCAAGCGCGTTCGGCGTGCCGCCACTCGTATCCTTTTATACATCGTGTCGTGTTATCACGTGCCTTCGTCACGTCACAGAATAGCTCGAGCCAAAACACGCGTCCTCTCGATGACAAAAAAAAAGAAGAAAAGAACCAGAAAGCCTTTCGACAAAGATCAGCAGTTTATCGTTGTCACGATCACGGAATGCATTTACCGGATATACCCGGCGCAATGCTATCTCGGAGACGTGATTCGGATAATTCTGCCTATGTCGCGACGCGCTTATACTCGGCAAACATGTTTGCATCATGTGACGCGCAAGGCGCAGAATAAAGTCCTTGCTTTCTTGGAAGAGACATCGCCGAATTTTACGTTCGCGAATTAGCGGGCAACTCCACGCCGCGGAACCTATAATCGTCCGCAAATTGCGAGGAAGAGGATTATTAAAAAAGAGATTATTATATCTTTTTTTTGTAGCAGTTTTACACCAAGAAACAAATATCGGAAACAGATTTCTTCGTTGAACGATTCTTCTCTGCATTGCGGAAAATGTTGCGTAAATTTTGAGGTGGCGCGGCGCCAACATTCGCAAGATTTGCAAATGCACGCGAAAATGTTCGATGTCTCTAGATATCCCGATACGAGGTAAATGCTCCTGACTTGATTTGACATTCTGCCCAGAATATTCCTTCTAAAATTGTGCCAGTCAAATCGGGCATAATTATATAAACTTCGTTCTACGTAACAACAAAATTCGAAATTTTAACAGTACTGACCGCTTTATGTCGATTGTAAATATATATCGGAAGGTAGTAAATTTCCTCGGACAGCTGTGTTCGAAAGAGTATGCAGAATTATAAAGAGCGCGATATCGTCCACGGCTTTATCTTACGTGGTATTAACAAGTCGATACCCTTCATTGCCCGCTTCGCTTAAAAACCGTGACGTATCTGTAAAAAGGAGTTTCGCAATACCGCCAACCTGATTCCTTTCCATGCAGCACCGAGTAATCGTTCGGTTAAAAATACGTTACATATCGCGAGTAAAATATTTTTAGAAACAGGATGCCACATATACATACGTAATTTTGACGACGTGCTCAACGTCTGCGTTTAAACGAACGTGAAAAAATCGAGGAAAGCTCGATAATTCTGTGTGCCAGCCTACGCTAAGTACTTGCGCGATCTCGGCGCGCGGAAAAACGAAACAAAAACCGCCGAATCCTTAGGGTAGAGATGCTGGGTAGAGGCGCGTCATCGATCGCGCGAGTGAAAAGTTTCCGTCGCAAATCAGCGTATCACGAGGCCCACCATTAGCATGTGGGTACATGCACGTGCAGAAACGCTGCTAAAGGTCACCGCTCATTGTGCTTGCGGAACACGCTAATTTAGAGTCCAACTTGCCACGCGCCTGATTCCGGGACGAGGTTCATTGCTAAGGTCATTTCCCTAAATGCTCGCGTCACGCGTGCGCCCGCTAATGCAACAACGCGTACGTAGTCCCGTGGTTTTTTAAAGCGACACAGATTCCTTAGTGCGTCAGAGGCACACGATTATACTGTATAATCGCGTCGCGTTATATACGAGGAAAAAAAAAAGCGCAAAATTTGAGAAGCGGCACGTTTAGATCCAACAGGGAGAACATTGTTCTCTCTAGTTTCCCCTGAAATCACGTTCACGATTGTTCTTCCGTTGATAATTAATTTTCCATGATTTATCTTCCGAATAATTATATTTCTTTGCAAAATGAAGTAACGATAAATGTGAAAGAAACGGCACGTCGATCTAATTTCGGAAGACTATTTTTCCACGCATATTTCCGCAGCACGTGGTTCGCGTCCACGTCAAAATAAAATAGGAATCACTTGGGCAAAGTCCCAGGTAACAGAAATGCTACTAACAATGCTACGAACATTTTAACTTGCAAATTATGAAATACTACTGCGCTTAGAACAATGACGTATTTTTGACAAGTGAATAACGTCACGTGGGAAAATATATATTTTGTAAAAGTTGCACGAGAGAGAATGTCTCATAAAATTCAAATATAGATAATGCAAAGTCTAGAAAAAATGGAGTGACACGATGGCGAAGCGATTTTTATTATTCGCTAGTCTATTTATGAACGATACGTATGTGACGCGACTTATAATTTTTGCCGCCGCGTGAACGACGTGCCTCGTCGTTGTCGACGAATCATTTGAAGTCTCGTGACATTTCCTCGAGGTGTATAATATTTAAGACAGGTCAGCTGTCGGAATTTACTCGTCTAACGTCGTAGAGATGTGATTTTCTGACAAATAGCCAGTGACGGATATTTAAATGGGCGCAAGCTTTGAACTTACTCAAAACTTTGAAGTTCACGGTTCTATATCTTAAACAAGAAAAAATCTATTTGTCAAGAAATTATGAAAAACAAATATATTCTACTTCCGAAAAAAGTTTCGTGTTTTTGAGGAAAGTTGAGAGTTGCAATGATATTACCAAGTTGACGATTATGTTGAAATTCCACTTGTGTCATTCTATGCGCGATTGACTTTTGGCAACTATGTGTGGATTTTTGTTACATCCCCTTTCGGTCTGTTTCTAACAACAGAATAATTTGAAATCAAATGCAACAAGCAAACCGTATTTTTCAAAATTACGATGAGGGAGCCATAAACAAAATATTTTCATTTCGTGGTCAGTAAACATTTCCAACTCTAACTGCACAGTGTCACATTTTATGTTTCAAAAAATTACATCGCCGTTAAATATAAACATTGTCGGCGATATGTAAACTTGGCTGGAAGTTCGCGCGAGCTCTTGCCTCGTTTCTTTATGTAATAGCCAGTAGCTTCACATGCATACCATATGCAATAATCCTAACTAATTAGTCCTGCGTCATTTTGTAATTCCACTTCTGCAAATGATGGTTAGTGAGACAGGTATACGATAATTGGGATATGAGATTTTATGCAATTACGCGTGCCTAACGTAATCGCTTACGTGTAAAGTCATTGGCGTAAAGCACTCAATTTTGAGTGTCTAAAGGCCATTGCACGTAACAAACTTTTAGTCGTAATCGTAAGGCCATAAGAAGCCTATTTTCTTACGGTCTTACGATTAAAACTAAAACTTTGTTACGTGCAATGGCCTTAACTCTGACAAAATCTATAATATAAATTAAATAATAAGCTTCCTTTGGAAAATTCTCAAATGTTTCATTCGAGATGTTTTTCCCTCGTCCTCGTCCGCTTTAACGTTAATTAATAACGAATGTTTATCGAATGAACTAACGCGATATATTTATGAGGACAAGCAATGAGCTAATGAGTAAATCGCTGGTCGCTTTAAACTATAAGGCAGATGTCAATGTTGAAAATGTCCAGCAACGTGCGACGGAAAATATTACTTAACCGCAGTTTATCGCAGTTTCGAAGGCCAACGACAGCAATATCGGTTTCTAGCGTTAATTAACCAAGTATCTGTTAACAACGAGCGATTTCGCCATCGCGAGCGATGGCACGGTCGCGAAAAAGGAGAGGGTGCCGACATTTTTCGAATCGAGTTCTTGGGGTGGGTCGAGTAAACGAGTGGAGGCATGAATTTCGGTTGGTTTTTCTCTGAGACACTTACCTTGAGCACGGGGATGGTTTCGTCGTGACCGTGTTATCCGCGATAGCTGTGCTCGGAAGAACGACGAGGAACGTGAAGAGCGCAGCGTGCACCACAGGACGAAACATCAAAACGGAGCATGTCGGGACCATGGCCATTTTTTTTTCGACTATCGGTTTTCGGCGCCTCTCTCTCTTGGTCTCGTACTATTATACGTGAGTGTGTACGATCTACCTTTACTCTTTCCTTTTGTTTCTTACGTCGGTGTGTTAGTCAAATAATATTCGCGATCCGGTTTTTTTATGTTACACAAGCACGCGCGGAGAAGCACGGGCGGATCACTCTTATTCTTGAGGTTTTATTCCTCTCTTGTTCGACTTTTCCGTTTCTTTTTTTTTTTTACTTTTTATTATTTGTTAAACCCGGCTCGATTCGACAGTGTCTCTCGTGTTCCGCTTTTTCGAGCGAGGGATACGAAAGTGATGACGCGCGCGAGTGATGATCCTGACACGAGTGATCCTTACTTTTTCGTGATCAATTTCGGATGCGGGCCCACGAACTTTCGCAGCCGACGGGGTGGTCTCAGCTCCAACAGCGAAACCGCATCTCCCCTGCAACAAAAAACGCAAAGGCAAACGTTAGAGACGTTGAAGTCCCGCGAGAGGATTTTTCGCTGTCAATTAGTATCGCAATCACACACTTATGTCATTTACATTCTAGATTCCTCGTCGCTACGATTGAACGTATATGTAAGGCGGAATCGGTAGAACACGCCGAAATGAAATATCTCGTCGAATAAATTTAATTTTGATTGTAAGATTTTACAACGCATCATCGCGCTTTGCAGACACGTAGATGTCGAAACATAATCGAAATGATCGAGTATTTTGTCACTTTTAATAAACTCAGAAAATGGAGAAACCTCTTCAACGCACGCACGGATATAACTGCTCAGTTCTCTCACTGCGTTTTGACTTCAAGGAAACGTAGAATCGTCCGCCAGCGATACAATAGTATAATACCAGAACCGGTAAATCGATCGCAGTACTCTCATTAGCTAACTGCATGCACTCAACGCGTTTGAATTATGCGGCGAGCTGTGATTTGTGAGTCGCATTAAAATAATTGGGTATGCATTATTGCGTCGATCATTGAGACGATAAATATGCACAAAGAACGATCCTGAAGATTTATCGCGATTAATCATTCGCGAATAATTCGACGAATTTATGAGAGGTAATCACTTTTGATTTAATAAATAAAAATAAATAAAAAAAAGCGAGTTTTTTTTATATCTTTACAGCGGTCATTTTAACGCCAGATTGCGAGCAAAGTCGACCTCGACGAGGAACCTTGAATAATTTGAAACATTTCTCGGAATATTAATTGAAAATATTATACTTGAATTCTGTAAATTAATTACAAAACACATAATGTATATTTGTACTGATATTGCGACAATACCTGCGTACAAACAGAGTTTTAAGCCGCAAATTTTATAGAATTTATCACAAAGGATTCGTCAATATAAATGTATCGAGACTTTCAATAAATCCATCGAAAAAATAAATGTATGATAATGATTTACTCGTTTCTTCACGAATTTGAGAAAATTAATCTCGAATTTGAATTACTTAATTATTATATATTATTAAAACTTAATAATACAACATACTTATTTTATGTTATAAAATTTATATATTAAGAGTTTATTTATGTTACTAAAATGTGTTATTAATAATTCAGTTTTCTTGAGTGCTTAAAAAACAATTAGTTACAACATGTCTACTTAACGCTTTGATTTGAATTGATAGCACACAAAGAGAGATTTATGATAAGATCTTTGATATAATCAAAATTGAGTAAGGTAAGATTGTGAGCAGCTGCAAAATTCCGACCGTGAGTCTCGAGACTCACGCGTTTTATTTTCTGCATGATCGCTCGTCGTTGAAACGTGTGTGTATACGTGTATCAGCGACATGCTCGTTAAGTTTGTCAATACCGGTCACCAAATTGACATCACTCGCGCTTATTTCCGTCCCTAAATGGCACCGGCTACATTTAGCCACGGAGTAACCACGAGTGCGATACGTGTCACCTGCTTGTTCTCGGTATGATGCACACATTAAAAAGGCAGATAAAGTCAACATTGAATGACGAGTATTATCGAACGATTATAATTTCGCGACAAATAAGATGCCACGATATAAGAGAACTTTCCTCTTTCTCTCGCAAATACTAATTAAACAGTCAATTTAAAAATTTGAAAAAAAATATGCAAATGCGATCGAAGTCGTTATCTTTTCGTAAAACTCCACCTTGTTGTTTGCACGGTACATTTATCGCGAAAACAGCCGTGAATGGCCCCCTGCGGTATTTAGCATATGCTCTGAAAGGTTAATAGACACGTTTCACAGAAATATGAAGGACACAACTGACGTTTCCGAATATGAAGCGCGAATATGTAGCACGTCGCCCGTGACCGATTGTTCGATTTGATGCTGCGATTCGACCGGTACGAAATTACAGATTAACCGGTGCGTTTCGTCACGGCATCCTCCCGATGCGATGCCGCGATAACGTGATCCGTCGTAATCGCAGGAAAATTCTACGAGATCGCAACAAACGGGAGTACATTACAAATAAAGTAATTGCAGCGTGTATTCACAATTCCCGCTTTAATCTTATCTACTCGAGGATCTCGAGAGAATGATAAAAGGTACAATAAGTCAATAATTACGATCGTTGCAACCGGAGTATCCTCCTATGCGGTTCCTCTCGACGCGCGCGTAACTACTTACGGGACGCACACGAGTCAACCTTCGCGTGTTTTTCCAATCTCCCGGGGGGACAGTCGTAACGTAGGCACCGCTGCGCTAAAAGGTTTTCCTCCGGTCAGCTCCTGATCGAGCGCCAGCTCTCGTCGCGCGTAAAATTATCCCTCGAGAGAGCGGTAACGGATCGAGCGGCGGGATCTCGCGCCTGGTCTAATTGCAGCCAACGATGAGCCTGGACGACGAGAACTCTCCGGGTATGAACGTGGGGTGAAGCCGCGGGAAGCAGGAGGAACCGGGAAAGGCATAGGAGAAACGACGAGGAGGAAGAAGACGGAGAAGAGCAAAAGAGGGAGGGAGGGAAGGGGGATACGCCGACGATGCACTTAGCCTCTCTCTCTCTTCCTCTCTCTCTCCTGCCGATGGGAATCCGACTCCTCAGCTTCCTCGGCGATGCACACGGTGCAGCGTGCGTCGTGCGACTGATTCGCGCGTCCCACGCGGCCCGCCTTTTAAACGACCTTACGTCACGCCGCGTACGAGTCGAGCCTCCGACGGCGCGGCCGCCAATTCGACGGGAACGGCGTGGCGACCGCGACAATTGGCCGACGCGAGACACACACCCCGCGCCGGATTCAAATTTCCGATCCGTTCACGCGCGCGAGAGACAGAGAAAGAGAGAGAGAGAGAAAGAAATCCAGATCTAGGAGAGGCTGCGCTGTTGCTGACGCTGCGCGCGTTTTTCAGGGAACGAAAACAGATCTGTTTGCGTGTGGTCGGTCGGGCGACAATGACCGGGGGGGATTAAATCGCGGCTATCGTAGATAGCGCGCGCGAAATTTTTTCGGATGTCGTATTTTCGACGGTCACGGGAGATGGGCGTCTGTGAGAGATGGGAGAAGACGCTGGGAAGAAGCTTACGAAGCTTCCAGACAAAGGGGCGTAATGTCATTCGAATATCTGAGCGCGCTACGCGAAATCTTAAATATCACTTTTGACACGGCACGTATCTCGCGATAAGTCCAAGTTACCGGTATTAAAATTGCAGGATCTTTTCCAATCGGTGACGTTCATAGATTCAAGCTATTCTTAATATATCCCTCACGAATAAATAAAATTACATGAAGGATTATTATTAGAACTTTCTTAAGGAAAATGTCAGAATGCGAGAAAGAAACTACGCACGTCAACCGTACTCTGACGTCTTACATTCGTAATTTCTCCGTGGCTGTGGATACCCATGACGTCGATCGCTGGCGCAAATAGTGAAAGTATATCGCAGGAAAACGTGTAAAATTGTTGAGAAGTTTGTACAATTGACGGAAACGAACGTCGGAAAGGGCGTTTAAACATAACATCGTTCTACTTAGCGGGCAAAATTATTGCAACAATCGAAGGGTCTCTTTCCCTCGAAGAGCCTCGTAAATTCGCTCGAGACGGAGCAAAGTATAAATTTCACGAGAAGCCGTGACAAAACGATCATTCGTTTCGTGCAGGCAGGTAAAAAGTAGGCCGTGCGCCACGGTTCATTGACAGCAAGCGAAAATATACTTCAAGGTTACATCAACTAGATTCCGAAAGAAGATTAATTATGCCGATAGAATGTACAATGTAATAATCGCGAATATATATATCATCGTAGTTGTCCACCCCGTATAATCGATAATATTGCACGACAATTATCTTTTCGTCGCCGCGTTTGTTTCCGCGCGCGATAATAATCGTATCGACAGAAATCGTGACGGTTAAATAGAAGAAATGCATATACAGTCATTCTCGCCTATTGCGCAATCGAATGTTATATAATCCTTTTTATAATACTTTGAATCACCACATGATCTTTCCACTCACGTTCCTCGCGGATGAATAGGTCGGCAGTTACATTATTCCAAACGGCGACAAATACGTTATGCACATGTGCTTAACATTTGTTTAATTATTCGCCGTTCGTTACAAATTGCCCGAGGAACAAAGGGTGAAATAAGCGTGTGAATATTACTCATCGGCGGAATATAAATTGCTTTGTTTAAGAAAATAGGACATTGGTGATTAGATCGCGACTCACCTATTTTTCGATCATCCGCTCCTCTATCTCGATATCTTATCTCGTGTATACAATCTCCTCGGCAGAAAATTGGCACGATCGCTCTTCTGCCATCGCCGCACGCATCCTCGTGATGTCGAAATGATTTTGGACCAAGAATCGCGTCTCGCTTTACGTAATGCTCGCGCTCTTCCTTTTCCGAGCCCTCAAGACGATCCAAATACTCCGGCTTACAGATTCGACAGCTCGAGTCTCGATTTTACGCATTCGAGGACTTTTCCTATGGCCGATCGTAATTAAACGAGCCACAGGATCCTTGCGCGGTGCCAACGACTTGGTCCCGACAAGTTGGACAACGTGTAACATTACTTTCCGTTGCGTCATGCATTCGGACTTGGGGACTAACACCTAACACTACAGTTAAGTACGACCACGGTTATTTATCTCCCTAATGCGACGCGATTAATCGCATGTAATTAAAACTTTACGCTTTTGCGTAAGTCGTTAATGTGATTAAATCGCGACTGTCATGTTTTTTTTTTTTCATATTTGCGGCTTTTGCGGCGGTTGGCTGCTTCCGCACGTCCAACAGGAATATTCAATTTGTAACGAACGTAATTTAATTTTCTTATCGAAAACGCTGACAATTAATCTGTCTTATTCCCCGTATCGTTTAAAGGCGCTTCGTTATCTACGGTCGTTTTGCAGGTACGAATCATTTCTGATGCACGCGTATTTGCAAGTCTTTGGAGACAATTAAAGCGTTGTCGCGTGTTCTCCCCGTGACGAATGTGCGTTTGTCGAAGAACGTTTCTCATTAACGAGGTTAATTCTCGTTGCATTCGTTGGTCGCCGAGCAGAATCTGCTTTTCACGGAAAAACCAACTCGCCGGACACGCGATACTCTTAGACAATTAACTGACTTAACCTCGGCTTAACCGTTCGTTCGGCGAAGCGTGGAAGAGATTAATTGCCGTGGGTATAAACTTTCTTTTAATACTTTCCCTCATTGCTTCGCGAGATCAGCCCTGCCGCGCGCAATCGACGTTTCTTGCACTCCATTTTAATCAAATCGCGCGAATGTAAAAATTGCAAACTCAATTCTTGGTATTGACTTTTTTCTTATTTATCGTCGGAAATGGATGCAATTTTCACGGGATAAAAAGAAAATCAAAATTTCACGGACGCTGACGCAAAACCCGATTAAATCTATAGCAGAACCAATTACGAGTTGTATCATATTCTTAAAATAGAACTGAGTATATAGAAAATGAGTATATCGATAACATCGATAATAATTATCTATAGCTAGAAATTTCTAAACGATAGCTGCACACGTGACGTCTATTCTTGTAATTTAGACCTTAAAAGTGATATCCTTTCGATTACTAGCACCGTAGCATAGCAGATAAATATTATGAGGTGCTCTCCTGATGCTCTCGAGAGTGTTGGAACCGTCATTCTGCGCGAGATAACGGGTTGATAACGGGTTAGTCTTAATCTTATCATTAAGAAAATACATCAAGCGCCACGAACGAGATTGTTTGCGAGAATTGATTCGCATTGAAGGTGCATTAAATTTGCGCTTTGACAATGAAAAATTTCCATCGCCCTGTCGAAATCTCCTATTTGAACGCGAGATGCAAACTTTACGAGTCGTCATAAATTACACCTCGACGCTTTGAGATGAGTAATGCAGAAGAAGCAAGGATTTCAAATGGACGAGCAAAAAAAATTTATGGACATATCTAAACATAATGTAAAAGATATCAGCGGTGAAATCAACAGTACAACTTCGATTGTTAATTCAATCTCGATTCAATTGTCTTCGTTTACGAAGATTGTCAAATTTCAATCGTTGAAATCCGTTGATTTGTTTAAGGACAAACAACTCGCGCGATTGGAGACGCAAGATTCGAACACGGAGGCAGCCAAAGGTGGCACGAGAGAGATTGCGTTACGGCGCCTTCGCACTTACAATTAATCGCGACACGCCGCGGTCGAGTGGACATCGTTTTAGCGACAATCATTCTATTGGCTATTTTTAGCCGGAAATAGGTCGGTGCGCGGAGGGTTGGATGGCAATAAGAGGCCATGCTGAATAGTTTCTGCCGGCGCGGCGGGTGTCGTCGCCGAGCCACGAGGCTCGAATCACCGCTGCTCGAGAATCAATTATATCCTCATGGGTGTCTTTTCATCGTCACGTCTCTCGCGATTAGGATCTCCAGCCCGCGCGCGGCGCGTTAATGACATATTTTCTTGGTGTCTTACGAAAACAAAAATATGAAGAAAACCCGCGCGAAATTGCCCATAGCGGCGAACTGATGGGACGCTGTAGCTTCCGAATCGCATCAATCTGTCGCCGCAATTACCGCAAACGATGTTTTCACGGTGATTCATGACACCGGCGAACGTCGCTGTCGGAATATGAAGTATCTCCGCTAAATGTTACGCCACTAATTTAGATATACTTATCGCGATAAGTTTTCGACACCAAAGATCGTTCCAGATAAGCTTATCGCTCGAAGAAAAATTTAGATGTACATAATTAAGTATATACACTAAATTTGAGCCGATACGATATCCTCGATAAGAGGATCCCCGCGCGATATATGTTTAAGTTCGCTCATTAACATGGATTGATTAACGATGCAAGACAACGATCTCGAATGATGGATGCACGATGAATATATTTGAGTATGATGAGCTAGAAATCGCCGGTGTTTACGCATGTAACGACGGTCGTGCATCCCGTATTTATCTCTTTCCGGGAAACCCACTCTCCTTTTTTTTTCGTCGAGACTTGCTCGTCCAGTATGTTTACGCATAAATTTGGGATGCCAAAAATTATACTTAATTTTCCGGCAGACTCAGCAGTGATAAATTTCTATCATCTACATTCTATATATCTATTTCCTTTTACGCACAAATTTTGTAACAAAAATTGTTGCAGTGAAAAATCCTAAATGTTGCGTTTTGAATTTTAGAGTAACCAAAAAACTCGTTTCTTTCTGTAGAAATTAATAATTATTAATGTAATAATCAATAAATAGTTGATTGTGCTATGTATTAATTATAATTATATTCAGATATAGTAATAATTAAAATAATTAATTTTACAAATATATTAACATGTCATTCCGCACCTTTAATTCTTGAAATTAGGTCCAAGTCAGGCGCGCTCTCTCATTTTATTAGCAAAAAATTGACAAAGGATCGCAAGTGTGCGATACAATAATTTAAACTTGTGTCACCATGTGCAAGAATGAATAACATCTATCACGTTCATCAATCAACACATACACACACACGGGCTTACGTAAAAATCCTGTTTTTTTTTTTCATCGCACATTCAGGATCTTTCAACGCGAAGTTACACGATGGAGCGAACTACGTTTCTGTCTGACTAGAGACAGATTTCGATCTTTCCAAAAGCAATCAATCATCGTAGTCTCAGATTATTGCGAGAACAATTAAAATGTACATCATTAAATACGTATTTGATTTATGCTTGTTCTGCGTAAGTTTAATAAGAATGCACACACATGAAGAAGTAATTGTTTTTGAAGAAGATATTTTTGGCAATATAGCTTATTAGTAATGATTGTTAAATCCAAGCTTTTCTGAGTCAAACGTGGATTTACAAAAATTGAGCTTGCGATTTGGGCTGATTCACGCACGATTCAGTTGGAACGAGGTTGCCACGGGTGAACCTACTTAATTTGCGATGAGGAAGGTCGAGTTGATCAGTGATGGCAAATAATTATTAATAGCAACAGGCGGCGGCTGTACGAGGCGTCATGGAATTAATTATCGCGCGCGGCGTAACGACTGTCGTTAGGCAATTCAGGAATTTGTCATCGTCGCCTATTCAATACGACAGCGCGCGTTTACCTGCGTAAATGCGGATCACGCGGAGATCGCGTGTTTCTATATCGCGATGTCGATTTCACGCTTTCTCGGACAGTCGGAAACTCGTCGGAAAATCGATCGATGAAACGACGAACAATGGCACTCGCTGCACGCGCCCGGTATTTGCCTCCCTGATATAACGTGAGATTCTCTCGGGTTCGCGTGCGTCACGGAGTTATAATGTGTGTGTCGACAAATAACTATAATTGTTATATTAAGGAAACTGGAGAAATACGAGCGATCAGCCGTCTGGAGATGACACTGCTTCTTTCTCACACGAATATGGGACGAGTCTCGATCGGAGGAAGATGTCATCACATGCAGGTAAGCGCACTCGTCATCGACTCTAGCCTACGTGCATTCCCCAGTCATTATCGGCGACGCAGCGCGCGTCGATTAACAATCGTTAATACGTCTAAATCGCGCAGAAACGACGTATGACTATTCAGGCGCGATTCAATGGAAAACAACGGGAGTTATACGAGCGCATCCGCCTTCGAGGACAAGTCCGAAGGATCCTCGTCGCGAGTTAATCGACTATGAACGCCAGGAAAATTCACTTTGTACGATGCACGTCGCCAGATACGAAAATACGAAGGGGAAGAAGGGAAGGCGACCGTGATCACGCAATGCACGATTTCCAATTATCGCAAATTACTTTATGAGGCCGATGAAAAGAAGCGAGTTAGATGAACGTCTTAGATTAGAATAATGGTTTATATTTAACTCTCTTATTGATACCCCCCGGTAAATTATCGCGCGATCGCTGACGATGATTGAGAGAGATCGCAGCTCATCGTTCAATCGATCCCATCGACGAATCGCAATCTGGATTTGCGATTTTCCTGTCTTGCGGCGAATGTCGTACGTCTGTAATACTGTTATATAATACGCGATTGTGTTTCCTCTAACATGAGCCGTGGGGGCAGCGTAAGATTGACATAATTCCGAATGATGATATTGCATTCCGCGACGTTGAAGTATAATGAACGCGTACCGTAAATCACATTCAGGCGAGAGGCTGATGAAAACTTACGAGCGACTTCGAATTGAGAGTGATTGAATTATGAGACAGTTTCTTTCTCTAACGCAGTTAAGAAGAGTAAAATTATCACGACGTAATTAATGAAAGATCTTGTTAAAATATATTGAATCACATAAAATGTATAGAAGAAATAAAGGATTTTTTAAATAAAATTTATGTCGCGTTAATTGTTTTTTTTTTAAATCTCTACTAGACACTACAGACGCGCGCTACGCGCGCGCTATTTATCTTTAACATTTCACTATTAACCCTATTATACACAACTGTCAAAATATACAATGACAGCTGCAAATGAAGTAAGCGCAGCAAGAGAACCAATCGGCATCGCGGAAAAGCGGCAACAATAAACTTCACATCTCCTTTTTAGAAGAGGATATGCTTTTTCGTATCTCTTCATACATAGAATGGAAAGCATTTGTAAATTCGCATTTTTTTATTTGTCTCTTTAAAGAAACAAAAATTGCTTTTATTCATATTCATAAATTACATTGTATCTTGCTCTCGTTTTCCCTGAAATATTTAGAAGTGTGTGTGTGTGTGTGAATGTCTGCAATGTATCGAGCCCGTGGGCTTGCCAGGCCCAAATAACCGCGCGAATCGGTCATCCCTGGGATGCGAGTTTTTCGCTCGCGAGAAGAAGTGGTACTGCCATCTTCTGATACGAGTTCGCGACAAAAGGATTTGCACATCGATAAGAAACTGCCGATAAGGATACCGTCGATAAGGTAGATGGCGCTTCGTCAGTCGGTACAAAAAAAAAGATAAACACACGAGTCATTACCTGTTGCAACGCAGGCACTTTCATCCTGCATGAATTGCGTAAACGCGGTGAACAAATAATTGCAAAAATAGTATAAATTATATAACAAAGACGTTCGTACATCGGCTCTAAAATCATGAGAGAAAAATAGCATTGGAGAGAAAGAGAGAATGAGAAAAAATACGCCTTTAATTTAACTCGACAAAGTTAAAAAAAAATTTCATAAATTGAATAAATCAATAATTAAAATACATTTTTATATTGGTGTTGTTTATCATTAATAATTACGAATTATAAAAGAATAATCTGTTCCCGTCCGTTATGATTGGACTCCATTTCGACCGATTTATAAACGCATTTCCAAGAATTTTTTCGCGTGAGAATAGATGCTTCTTCGAGCTCCTGACGCAAGATGCGCGAACGAGCGCGTCGTCCGAAAGTGAACGGTCGACTGTCAGTCACGTGTAGGTCGTCACGTCCGCCTGTCACACAGCCCTGACGGAGATATACCGTTCCTCCGTTAAACTCCCATCCGCGAATTTCCAACGATTAATGTACGTTGCCATGGACATGTTTTACGTAAAACGCATTTCAATGAATCTAGCGCAATTTCGGTCGATAGCGATGTAGCGACAGCGCGAACAAAGCAACCGGGGGGTAATACCATTATCTTATCGTTTCGAAGCTTGTGTTGCGTGTCGTCTAGTAAAACGACGACTAGTAAAACCTTCGACGTCTAGTAAAGCCTTGCCTCGCCTCGCCAGATACAATATTATAGCGCTCCGCGCTAATTGTAACCATAACACAAAGAAATCAATAATTTCACCGCCGCGCGGCTATTGTTTAAGATTAAATACAAAGAGGGACTTCCCAGCACTCGTAAGATTTGTGCGGCGTGGAAAATTTTTATCGCCGTCCACGAACACGATGAGCCAATCCCGACCGATTTACAGGGGAGAGACAAAATGATAAAGAACGCAATAGAGAAAACACGGGTCTGCAATTATTTCATTGTGCTGCGTGACGTCAACGAGCGTGCTCGCCAATCGCGTGCGAACCCCAAGGCGAGCGAATCGGTATCAGCGCCAAGCTCAATTAAAATTGATTTCGCGATCGTGGGCGACACAGAGGAGACCGACCCCTTCACCTCCGGTAATATAACGATTAACCGCGAACGTCAGACGTCGCTGTCGTACGATAAATTCTGATCGAACTACTTAGCGATTTAACCCTTAGACCTTAACCATGAGACGTGACGAAACGTCTCGATATCAATGTCGCATTTTGCGTTCGATTATATGTTAAACATATATATTTTTTCCTAGAGTGAAATTTTCGTGATTTAAGAAGAAGATCCTGCGATCCTCTAAAGGGTTAAAGAAGCAACCCTTCGTCGTGTGATCGAAAGCGTAAAAAATAAAGTAAGAGCTAGAAACCGTGCTAATTTTGATTACATATATCTGTATCTTAGAGGTAAAGAATCGCATCTCCATTATTATAAATTTTGGGAAAACTGTTAAAGTTTGAAATAAGGAAATTATATATTTGTTTAGATATAAAATAAAAGTAGCAATTTGATTTATTGAGTTTTTAATGATGACCTGAAAAAGGAGATACGATTCTTTACCTCTCTAAAAAAAGGCACAGATATATTCTTATATAATTATAATTTATAACAATTAATGACAACTTGTAAAGATAAAGATATCTTATAGACAATTAAATCTTGAGGTATTTTATTATAAAAAATGGAGCACGTTTTTTTTCTGATGAATCTGTGATTAAAAAATTAAAAAAAGCTCGAGAATGTTTAGAAAATCAGCTTGAAAACTGAAGTAAAATTCAACAACGGCTGTTCAAAAGAGAGAGAGATTCACTGATATAGTTAATTGATTAACAATGCGCGTGTAATGCGGAATCAAGGGTGCGACTCGCAGCAAATCGAGCGTACGCGGATACTCGTGATTTTCGCGTGTAAGAAACACGTGATTCTACATCCGCGCGGTGATTCTGCGAAGACGTGAGTCACTCTGAAAATCCGGCTATCAGAAGGCACCTCCGAGCGAGTCGCTTTTAACGGCCGAAATTATCTGGACCTATGCGTAAACAGATAACAAATGTATATATACCGTTACGAGGGCTGAGTAAGTCCGAGCGGAGAATCATAATTGCAAAGTAGCGAAATTAATTAGATGCAAACTGCAATGTGCTGCTTCATAGAATATTAAATAATCCTGATTGTGTTCGCGTAACACTGTTAAGTAATACCGCATGGATTCGTAGACCTGTTACAGGCAATTTTCATTAATAAATTACGATCCGGGATGAATAAGTACATTTATGTTTTGCCAGTATCATCTTTCAAGAAAGATAAGAGAAATGATTAAGATAAGATAATTCTTAGATAATTTTTCGAAAGGTAAGATAAGAGAATTTTACCAGTCGTCGTAATTATATTGTTCTTGAAAGCCTTCGCAGCTTCAACATCTACTCGTGCCCTCGATATTTTCCGACAAATGTCAGATAATCACGCTTAATAGAAACACGTGCGTACAAAATGTTAATAATTGCGCGCTAATTGCTAATTTACGGATGCCACGAAGTTCTGTCGCGGCTCTGGTCGATGAAATATGCAATCTACAACGATAGGAATGTTGCCGGAGCGGATGTTGATATACGGGCCGCTAACAAAGGTAAAAGTAGTACTACTTTCCGTCCGATCGATCGTGGATCTTCGTGCCAGTTCGTGTTGCGCTCTCGAAATCCCCGCGTTATCATTCATTTTTTTCCATTTTCGAACGCTTCAATTAAACGGACGCTTAATCCGCCATATCGCCAAGCTTACTCCGTCCATCGAATTTTAATTACGCGTGATCCAAAGTTCATGTTTTCCTATTTCTCGCGCGACTTGTCTCGCCGCGCCGCTACGATAAATTATGCGTGGAAAGTAAACCAGACAAAGGTTAAAATAATAATCAAGTCGCGCAGGTGATAAACGGTTGAATAATTAAAGCCTCTCGCTTATCTCGCACTAATATGGTGCCAAAGTCCACGATATGTGTAATATGTTACATCATCGACGCGCGCGTCTCGAGCACAAGCTCGAGGAACGGCCGATGACGTAAATGTCGTAAATAATTAAATATTAATAGCCAAGACGGCGTCACGATGAATTTTGCTTATTCGGGATTTCCAAGATAACGTTGGGATAATCTCTTACGGTTCGATCTGCGAGTTGTGGATCGAGAGCCACGAGAGCTCCGAGCGAACGGGTTGAGAACCGGTTACTTGGTCGAGCCCCTCGGTCGACAGCCAATCTAGCCAATCAGCGGCTTTCTTGCCGTGACGTCGCGGGTCATCAAGTTATCAAGTGCAAGCGGGTTGATTCGTCGGCTCGCGTGTTACTCATTATTATGGGACGCTCTATTGATAAATCGGTCAAAGTCATGTATATTGCTCCAATTGTTGCGGCAATCGAGACCTACCGGTTCGCTAAACAATGTCATCAAAAGTGTAACTGTTAAATTAGCCGCCAACGTCAATCCCTTTCTACAATTGCCTAATAATAGATTCTTCGATCAAGGTGAAATCTGTTTCGTAAACAGAGGTCGAGGTACTTCCGGCGCTTGAGTTGACAATTAAAAATAAAGAGAAGTAAAGTTTTCGGCAAGCTGAATTTCCAATGTACCATTAAGTATATCGAATCCATTCAGATTAATTGCTTAAATTCAGAATTTACCTAATTTATACGAAATAAAATAAGCTTCTTGCGAACTTGGGAGATCAAATTATCGCTGATGATTGATTAACGCGATGCGATGAACCGATTCGTTTGCACCAAACGGAAATACGTGCTTTCCGCAACGCGGTCCGAAATGTCCGTAAACAATTGGATAACCGTCGCAATTTCAGCGGAGATTCTCTTCCCCGCGCGGCAATCATTGTCTCCAATGACGCGGGGTAATCGAGCGAGTTGACGTCAACGAATGCGATCTCCGATAGTAAATTGCGTGCTAAAGGCCGTTTGCCAAATCCATTTTAACATATTGTTTTCACTTTGGATTTATTCTCTTGTGTCAATTTGTCCGCCTTTAATCTGGCGTTACTAAGGCAAACTACGTAGCAATTACCAGGGTTTATTAAATCGATCCCAGCTAAATGCAAGGGCTTAAATCAACAATGTAATTCCTAGTATATTTCAAATCAAGTTTGATCTTTGCATCCAAATTATATCAATAAAATTGTTAGAATTATTTTAAAATTGTTCCTTTCATTACAATGATAGACCACAGAGCAGTTGTGAAAATAACAGTGTATTTGTAACAGCTATTAGAGTTTGTCATAGCCCCGTCCTAACTTGGAGTTATTAAGGCAAAACTACATACCTAGCAATTACACACCAGTGAGGGTTTATTAAATCCCAGCTAAATCCAAGGGCTTAAATCAACAATGGAATTCCTTGAATATTTCAAATTAACTTTGATCCTTGCACATCCAAATTATATCAATAACATAGTTAAAATTTTAAAACTTTTTT